>NW_024748502.1:463022-515450 GCF_018991925.1 Homarus americanus
AAATAATTGTGATACTAAGTCTTTCAAGGTCGTCTGAGTGATGGTCCCGCACAACTAGTGAGAGTTCTAGGATCTGCGCCCATATAATATTAAGTATACTCTGGTGACTTAATTTGGACGAGAATAGATTGTCTCCCAGTCTGAAAATGTTGGGTAAGCCCTAATTATGCTGTTAGTTGTACGGTAAATAAGTCAAGGTCAAGACTGACGCCTTGAAGGAATGCGCCCAGGGCAGTCGTGAGGCAGTGGTCAAACAAACAGGAACTCTGCGTTGTACCCAGGAGAGATGACCACGTGAACTGGTTTCCTTTGTTCATTTAACATCAGTATTGACAAGTGAGTTTTATTCAATCTCAGACAGAGATTGTTTGTTCCTACCGCCCTCAGATAGAGGGCGGTAGGAACAAACAATGAGTGAGTGACGGTGATGTGAGACAACAGCTAACAGAGGGTTTGTTGCAGGGTTTCTGTAGAGCCCACGCAGTATGAAACGTCCACACGATCTGTACGCGTCCACTCACCTGAGTTGAGCCCACTCGGTTGAGTATGGTGAAGATTGGAGTGAAACCAGCTGTCTGGGTGTACAACTAACGACGTGGGACCATCGTCTGTCCCCGTTTGACGATCGTTTGGGGTCATCAGATCTCCTCCACCTCGGCTCACAATACCACATATCTTCAAGCAGTTTAGTGAAAACATTTTACTAACGGGAAGCAAGAGCTCCTCTCAACTGAACAAGGTCTGATTGGCCCACTCCCTTCCGTTTCTCTTGAATGTACTGAGTGTAAAATGAAGTTAGCTGAGTGAATGAATGGTCACACACTGAGACCAGAAGTCTAGTGGGTACTTAGTGGTACATTTTCCATGGCTGTGAAGGGCTTGTTTGTGCCTTAAGAAAATACGGGTGCATGCGGAACCTATGTGTGAGGTTAAGGAGCATGTTTTCACGGGTATTGGTGGACTCAAAAACTTCTTAATATAGTGATAATATTTTTCAGTGTCTGATATTGTCTTGCTGTGTGTAGTTAATATTTCTTAAATAATTTTGATAGTATTGTTTTTTAATGTTTATGTGTCACTAATTGATGTCAGATAACGAGGGAACTGTTTTTCAGATGAGGTTCCTCCTTTCTGTTGTAAGTGATACTGTGATTTAGTTTTCCTTTAAGGCATTTAATATTTCTTTATAATTTCAATATCATGTATAACCTTTGTTCCCCAGTGTAGTGTTTTAAGCCAGGTTAAGAGGTGTGCATCTGTTGGTGCAACATAATTTTGTTGAGTGCCCTTAAAGCCTATTCATGGTGGAGTTAATAATTTCATATTTTCTAAACCATTTTCTCAGTGATTGATATCATTTTGCTGAAAGCCCTTAAGGCCTGTTCATGTGTGCAAGCAACATATTCTTAATACTTTGAATTTATTGTTGTCTAATGAGGAATTTTTTAAGTTTCTAATAATTTCATGTATAACTTTTATTCCCCAGAGCAGTGTTTTAAGGCAGGTTAAGAGGTGTACATATGTTGGTGTACCATCTTCGATTGTGTCTGTAGTGTTGGACGGAATAGAGGTGTATAAATTTTACAGTGAGTCTCATTCACCCCAATCACAGGTGCTAGCTTTCCACGGGTCATGGAGAATTCATTTTTTTTAGTAATTTTAAGTGTGTTTGTGCTGGTTCCGGTTTTTTCTCCTAGGGGCGCTTCCACTGCCTTTACCATCCACTAATAAACCCCAAGTCAAGTGAGAATAGAATTTCCGACCGGTTACGAAAGCTAAGGTACTCCGTTGTTTCCATTTTCCCGTGTGATTTTATCAAGATTTATCTTATCCACGTTTTCATTGTGGATTTACATGAAATATATATATATATATATATATATATATATATATATATATATATATATATATATATATCTGATAACCACAAGGAAAGAAGAAAACACAGAAGTTCCCAAGCGCTTTCGTGTTTTCTTCTTTCCTTGATTCAGCATATACCTAGATCACGCGCACCTACAGTTATTTACTTGCATATATATATATATATATATAACTTAATACACACAAACATAAAAGGACACAGACATATACATAAAAAAGTACAAGCATATAATTATACAATACATTCACACACTTCCATTCAAGGACACTGGTCGAGTGGATACAACGCTCGCCTCCTGTTCCGGGTGTTGATGGTTCGCTCAGCTGTAAAAAGGTACCTAAGTTTACAAGTTGGGAAGTGAATGCGGTCGAGTGTAGTACCAGACATGATGTATCCTTGTGTACCGAAGGCTTTGTATACAGTGTGCTGTATCCACACTATCCCTAACGTGTAATCATGCCTATGATACCCACTTTCACTTCACACATCCACACACACACATACATACACACATACACACACACACACAGGGCCCAATATTCTCTATGTGCCATATCTTAATTGGGGTGGAAAATGAGTTCCAATGTAAACATTTACTGCGAACCTTCTAAAGAATAAACCACATGATTAATCCTCCAGCATCTTTCCCCAATGTTTTCAAAAGTCTCTCACCTGAAGGAAGATCTGATGAATATCTTCCTCCTTGATGTTTATAGTCTAACTCAAGAACTTAGAGAAGGATTGTGTTAGTTTTATTTTATGTTGTCTTTATGCTAATGTTGTGTGCTGTTGGGTGTTATAACTGTGTGTGTGTGGGTAACATATTTGAGTACGATGGTTTAATCTGATAATTATGATGATCAATCTGTTAAGTTCGATGAATAAGCTTCTTGAGTGTGATGGATTAGCCTGCTGATTACGATGGATTATCTTCTTCAGCACACACAGGATAAGTAATCCCTTGAACACAGTGAATTGCCCCATTAAAATGACTTTCCCTCCTGTCTAAAGAAATAGTTCTTTGGTTAAGCTACATAAACTCTTTCAGTACAAGGACTTAACCCTTAGATTACGATGATTTAACGACATGAGTACGATGATTTAACCCCACGAGTACGGTGATTTAACCCCACGAGTACGATGATTTAACCCCACGAGTACGATGATTTAACCCCATAAGTACGATGATTTAAACCTAAAAACACGATGACATACTTTTTTTGAGAGCGATGTTACTGTACTCTGGACGTTAAGTCACCGTACTCAAGGAATTAACTAATAGCACTCAAAGGATTAAGGCATTGTACTCTAACGGGTTGTCGTTGTACTCACGAGTTAAGTCATCGCGTTCAAAAGGGTAAGACATCGTACTCGAGGGATTAATCATCGCTCTCAAGGGATTAAGACACCGTCCTAGAGAATTTAAGACATTGTACTCAAGGGGTTGACATACCGTAGTTTCTAAGTCAGACTATCAGTAGTGTCACTATGTCGTTGTCCGCTGTATAACTCGTGAACGGAAAAAGACACATCGTCCCAACTTATTCTATGTATTTCCCTACGGTCTAAAGGTCAAAAGGTCAAGCTCACAATTTTTTACCTCCAGAGAGTGCTCTTTAGTTATTATTATTATTATTATTATTATTATTATTATTATTATTATTATTATTATTATTATTATTATTATTATTATTATTATTATTATATTTTACTATTTCTGTTATTATGATGGTTATTGTTGTCAACAATATTATTGGTAGTAGCTATTGTAATAATAGTAGTAGTAGTTGAAGTAACAACAACACTAATAATAATATTATTATTATCACTACCATGATTACAATGATGAATGTTGTCCTTAATATCATTAATATTATTATTATCTATATTGTCACACTACGCTTCCACATAAAAGGCAGTCTAATCTCCTTCGAAAGACAGATTACCATAGTTAATATTCTATATTCTAAATGTGTTTTAGGTTTTTCTCTCTATATTGAGCTAAATACGTACATGCAGTATAATCAACAACAAGACGAGCTGTGTGTGTGTGTGTGTGTGCGAAAATCTCTCCCTTTCACCAGTTAAACCATTCCTTTTCGCCAGCTAAACCTCTCCCTCCCTTCCACCAGCTAAACCTTTCCTTTTCGCCAGCTAAACCTCTCATTCCCTTCCACCACCAACACCGCCCCTTCCACCAGCTAAACCTCACCCTCTTATGACCTCATTTGCATATGGCATCCCACACGTTGACATTTCAGATTGGAAATTGGGATCGACGTTTCATTTCTTCGCTGCTCAAGGCGGGGAACCAATCCATCATACGGAGACACACCACCTTTAAGGGGGTATGTCTTCTCCTCGACCTAGACCCCCTTCCTCACCCCTCACCCCTCACTCACCCCTCACCCCTCACCCCTCACCCCCGAGAAAAAATAAAATAAAAAGACTGAAAGCCAAGCCAGAGCAGAAATTGGTCATCGAACATTCAACTCCTCCTTCAGTATCTCTCCGTCCCTCTCCCGATGACATAAGAAGCATCGGAGGGTAAGTCAATAAGCCTCCAGGTTAGGTTGGGAGGGAAATGATGGTAAAAGATGAGTGACTACCATGGTTATAAGGAGAACATCCCCCACCAGTTCCTTCCAAGATCAAACGATAGCTCCCATCTGCTACTTCTATCTTCTTCTTCTTCTTCTTCTTCTTCTTCTTCTTCTTCCTCTCTCTCTCTCTCTCTCTCTCTCTCTCTCTCTTTTCTCCATGATTTCCGCAGTCCCCTTCCTTCCCCCATTCCTCTTGTGCTCTTCATTTTAATTTCCCATCTACTCCTACTCAATGCTATAGTATAGACATAGAGGGTAAAATTTATTCTCTCTCTCTCTCTCTCTCTCTCTCTCTCTCTCTCTCTCTCTCTCTCTCTCCGGTAATTGCTCTCTCAAATCGATGTTAAAGGGGGTAAATTTTCTTCTGGCTCTGTCACACACACACACACACACACACACACACGGTACGAGTTTCTCTTGACCTCTTACGGTGGAGTGTCCGAGTATTTTTATCCAGATATTCTTCATTCTTCAAGTGTTGCTGTTGAGTTCCTCCTTTCATGAGACCTTCTGTTCTAATTATTTGTTGTGTTTTTTATTACGTCTATGAAGGAGGTGTTGTGAAGTCGTGTTGTGTTGCATTACAAGTTTTAGTCTGAAGTCTGAGGTGTTGAAAGCTTATTAGCTGAGAGACATTCTGTCACTGAAGTTATCGTCTCGTGTTTTTACCGTCAAGTGTGGTTGTCATCGCTTTTGTTTACATTATAAATAATAATCAATAAATTTTTACACGATAAAGACCAGTATATCTTTTACTTGATAATAACCAATAGATATTTACAGAATGGATAATTGTTAAAAAATACCAATAGGGATAAAGATAAGTAAATGTTTACAGAATGGATAATGAAATGGTCAATGTATCACTGAATCAATCAATCAAGGTGTCATCCCCATATATGTTGGATGGCCACCGCGGCCCTCTACACATAAACGTTTCCAGGCTGTCTTTACCAATCCTTCCATAATTTGCATCTTTCCGTGAACCACTATTTTCCAACATCATTCCTCCACCCTAGTCTCTGCCTTCCTCTGACCCCTCCTACCCTTATTTTTACCCAATATTATCTCTGCCATTATTCCCTCATATCTAATTATATAAACAAAAGCATCACATATTTTTCGTATTCTTTTAATTTTCAATATTTCTCTCGTTGTTATAACCGATTTTTTTGTGTTTTTTTCATCTGTTTTTCCGTCGGTTTGTATTTTGTATTATCCTGTAGCAATATTTACAATTTTTTCGCATACCTGAGTTGATAAAAAAAAGGCCAACTTGAGTTGTTGGTTTTTTAATACTGCTTGATTTTCTTCGGTTTTGTTTCAAGAAAGGATTATATAATACATTTTTTTTATATCTGAGGTTTAGACAAAAGTCAGATCCTCTTTTACCATGGTAATATTAAATGACTTTCATTTAATCATAACATAACTTCTTCCTGTTGGTTATTCCGTTTCCGTGTCCTTGTTAGCAACTTAGAACAATAGCTGACCTTGAATTTGATACTAAGAATTTTATAAAGGGTTTAAGAGATATATTTTACATTCTTCAGTAAGAGAAAGATGAAATATATTACCCAGTACAGTTGTTATCACTAATAAGTAAAGAGTTAGAACAATCATGCAATCTCACGCAGACACCCACACACGCAAGTATATACACGCAAGCACCCCCGCTTATAAAAACTTTACTCACACCCTTACAGATACATAATTATATACAAAGAAGCAACTCCTTCCCCCACACATACGAATACACACCCACACACACACACACACACACACACACACACACACACACACACACACACACACACACACACACACACACACTAACAGATCACTCACGAGACTTCCGGAAAAATAGTAATAATAAAACACTCGTCCACCAACATGATCACTACTGCATTGGCGTCTGCAGTGAGAAGACCATCAACACGACTGTCCCTTAGCACTAACACAACACGTCCCTGATACTCTACCAGCCTGATACTTCCTCATCTCCATACACCACCAAAACCGTCCCCTAATACTTCCTCATCTTCATACACCACCAATACCGTCCCCTGATACTCCCTTCTCCTGATATTCCTTCATCCTGACACCCTTTGTACCGTTCCCTGATACTACTCTATCCTAACACCATAGTACCAACCCCTAATACAACAACAGCGTGATACACCCTCACACTGAGCACCCAAGTACCGAAATCGAACCATCGACCTTAGATACAGAAGACGAGAGACTGTATCCACTCGGCCACTGTACCCAAAAGACGAATAAGTCCCTATCTCTTATTCATCATCTCTCAGGCCCTCCCCCCCACCGAGTGTAAACGTGTGCATCATCTCAGGGCAAAAGAAGGATGTGTATATGATTCTCCCTTAGACAAAGAAGGTACTACTGAGGGTCATTATTTAGTCATCTGGCTGTAGGGGGAGGGGAAGGGAGAGGGGGAGGTGGAGGGGAAGGGAGAGGGGGAGGTGGAGGGGAAGGGAGAGGGGGAGGTAGGTAATTCGCTTAATTTCGTTTAGTATGGGAGAGTATAACCGAGGAATGATGGTGGAGATGGGCGAAATGAATAATAGAAGGTGCAGAGAAGAATATACTGTAGAGGGGAAGAAACGCAATAATCATAAAGGGGGAGACAAGAACTTGGAGAGAGAGAGAGAGAGAGAGAGAGAGAGAGAGAGAGAGAGAGAGAGAGAGAGAGAGACGAAACTATAAACATGAATTAAAGCTCAAGTGGCACTGGGTCATTTGTAAGCCACTGGGGAGTATTGTATCTCCTCTTCCTCCTCCACTTCCCCTTCCATCTCCTTCTCTCCGCCCTGTACCTCCTCCTCCTCCTATATCTATTAATTTCCCACTCTTCTTTCTCATGCATCTCTTCTCCTGTGTCCTTCTCCTCTTTCGCCTCTTCCTCAACTTCTTATTCCTCTTCCTCATTTTCCTCTTCTTCTTCTTCCTCCTCCTCCACTTGATATTACTCCTTCACCCTTCCTCTTCTTCCTCCTACTCCTTTTCTTCTTCCTCCTCATCTTCCTCGCCACTACAAAGGAGCCAGAGGAGACGAAGGAGTAAGACCACAAGCAATAAAACTGACTTTATTCCTTAATTGAGAATCAGAAGTTGGAGTGACCAAGAGTTAGCCGCCTTTTCTCTCTCTCTCTCTCTCTCTCTCTCTCTCTCTCTCTCTCTCTCAACATTCACCGTGAAGGAAACCAATTTTCACTTTCTCTCTCGGTGTTAATTGAGGAGAAAGCAATGAATTTCTCTTTCAGTGTTAAATGAATAGCAAGCAGTGTGTTGAGCCAATCAGTGAACCTTGGAGGAGAGAATTGGGTTTCTGTAGCTTGATCTACGCTGATCTGGACATTTATGAGCTGTGATTTAGACATTTCTAGACACTGAGTGAGACATAATATGAACTGTGATTAGGACATTTTTTCGCCGGACCATTTCAATACAAGGACATTTCTATATTCTGGAACATTTTTGACATTCCTACACTGAAAAAATTCTATATTGGACCATTTCTACACTTGAACATTTCTACCCTGGTACATATTTACACTGACACATTTTTTTTTTACATTATTTTACCTGGACAATTAGTAGGAAATTTCTACACAGGAGCAATTTTTACACTGGGATTGGGACTACTGTATTTTACACTGAAACATAATATATTAATGGGTGAATTTTAAAGTAGAATGATAGTAAGGGGGAGGAGATAGGAATAGTAGAGAGATAGTTAGCTTTGGTATTGGTGAGGAAGCGGACAAAAATGATCGCTAATGGAAAATTGTGACTTTCCGACAGTTTTGGGGAATATGTGAACGAGGGGATGTACACTCTGTCACAGGGGCAAAGTGGTGCGTGTCGTTTCTCTTGTTTTATTGTTTTTTTTTTCGTTTTTGCGTTGTTTAATCCTAATCATTTTGTTTTTAATTATCGTTTCTCTTTGGTTTTTATTTGTTTATTCGCTGTTTAAAATTTATTCCTTTGTCATTAAGTGTCGTTTCTCTTTTGTTTTTATTGTTTTTCCATTGTTTATAACATATTTTTTGTTATTAAGTGTCGTTTCTCTTTTGTTTTCTTTTGATGTTTCTTCGTTGTTTATTTCTTAATAATTTTTAATTAAATTATATCACTCCTTTCTGTTTGTATTGTTTCAGTTGTCGTTTATCACTTAATTCTTTGTTATCAGGTTATCACACTGTTGTTGTTAACGTAGTATAGTCTTAGTACCCTTGAATAGGTTATCACATTTTAAACACAAGATATAACATTACGTAATCAAGCACAATGATACATAACACAAACAAATAAACTGGTGGAGGATTTATTATTATTGGGCATAAATTAATAACTTCATGAATAATTAACAATGAAAACAACACACAAATAGACGATCCCATGAATAATAAAACTTTCATTGCGTTTTTTCCTTCACACACACACACACACATACACACACACACACACACACACACACACACACACACGCGCGCGAAGTAAACACACAAGACTTTTACACAGCGCAAGATCCCGAAGGCAACATGAATCTCACTTTGCAATAAACTACCCAACTTTTGCAATACGAGGCAGGCACATATAAGCTTAAACACAAGACCTGCTTAAAATTACCACTTAGGGCGGGCGGCCTCTTCTCCTTAACCCCCTCTCCCCCTCCCTCCTTCTCCTTCACCACACCACACCCATCCTTCTCCCTACCTCCTCTTCCTCTCCTTCTCCTTATCCCTTGCTCTCCCTAGCCCCTACCTCTTATTCTCTTTAACCCCTTCCACTCCTCCGTGCCCTCCCCCCCTCTACTCCTCATCCCCCTTCCTCTTCTTCTCTTTACCTCCTTCCACTCCTCATCCCCCCCTCCCCAACCGAGATTGCTTACGACGGCACTTTTCGTTATCATTATGCAACTTACGCTAATGGGACGTAGTAAATCGTGTAAATTGGTTACTGTTTCGTCTTTGGAATTGCGTAGGATGTTAGTTAAGGGAGTTAACTCAGGTGAGGAACAATGACACAAGCCTCCAGGTGTGTAGGATGATAAAACAGCAGTGTATAGGTGAGGATGATGGGAGAACTCGGTTTAAGGTGGAGACTTAACTTCTCGCTTGAGGGATGATCTTTTGTTTTATCAGGTGTACCTACTGTATAGTTTATCTAGGTCAATGGTTAGTTCATAGTTTTTGTTTTGTTTTCCTTTTCATACAAGGATGGTGAGAGTTTTGTTGGGGTTGATTTCAATAAAGTTCACACACACACACACACACACTCAAGGTCACAGCCACACTTAAGGTGGGGTGGCGGCATGAAGGAGTCTCTTTAATCCGTGACGACTCCCTTCAACGACTGTGACATCTCCTGAAGCATATTTACTGCACTACTCTAACACCGCACCACACTCATTCGTCGTCACAGCCAGATGGGAAAGTGTCCATCATGGTTGTGTGGCGACGTAAACATTAGCGCTGTGATTCGTCTTCACAGCCAGATGGTGACAATATAGCTGTACCTCGTCTTCACAGCCAGATGGTGACACTAGAGCTGTACCTCGTCTTCACAGCCAGATGGTAACACTATAGCTGTACCTCGTCTTCACAGCCAGATGGTAACACTATAGCTGTACCTCGTCTTCACAGCCAGATGGTAACACTAGAGCTGTACCTCGTCTTCACAGCTAGATGGTGACACTATAGCTGTACCTCGTCTTCACAGCCAGATGGTGACACTAGAGCTGTACCTCGTCAGCAGCTACAGCCAGATGGTAACACTACCCTGCGCCTGCCACCTCGTCTTCACCAGCCAGATGGTGATGCCTAGGCTGTACCTCTGTTTTGGCCAGATGGTGACACTAAGAGCTGTGCCTCGTTTTCACAGCCAGATGGTGACACTAGAGAACTGTACCTCGTCTTCACAGCCAGATAGTACGACATTATAGCTGTACCTCGCCGTCACATCAGATGGTGACACTAGAGCTGTACCTCGTTTTCCTGGCCAGATGGTGACACTAGGCACAATACCTCGTTTTACAGCCAGATGTGACACTAGAGGCTGTACCTCGTCTTCACAGCCAGATAGCCAGCTTACTATAGCTGTACCTCGTCTTCATAGCCAGATGGTAACACTAAACGGCTGTACACCTGTCTTCACAACCAGATGAGCGTATAGCTGTAGCTTTCTTCACAGCCAGATGGTGACATTATAGCTGTACCTCGTCGTCACATCCAGATGGTGACACACTAGAAGCTGTACCTCGTTTTCACAACCAGATGGTGACACTAGAGCTGTACCTCGTTTTCCCTACAGCCAGATAAGGTGACACTAGGCTGTACCTCATCTTCACAGCCAGATGGTAACACTATAGCTGTACCTCGTCTTCACAACCAGATGGGCACCTAGGCTGTACCTGCGTCTTCACAACCAGATGGTGACACTATAGCTGTACCTCAAATAGCCACAACCAGATGAAGGTAACTTACTAGGCTGTACCTCGTCTTCCACAGCCAGATGGTGACACTAGGCACAATACCCTCGTCTTCACAAGCCAGATGGTAACACTAGGCTGCCTCGTCTTCACAGCCGGATGGTAACACTATAGCTGTACCTCGTCTTCACCAGCCAGATGGTGACACTAGGGGGCATACCTCGTCTTCTGGCCAGATGGTAACACTAGAGGCTGTACACCGTTTTCACAGCAGATGGCAGCTTACTATAGCTGTACGCAAACCTTCCATGGCAGATATGGTGACACCGCAAACTGTGCCTCGTCTTCCTGGCGGATGGTGACACTAGAGCTGTACCTCGTCTTCACAGCCAAGATGGTGACATTATACTTACGCTCCGTCTTCACAGCCAGATGGTGACATTATAGCTGTACCTCCGGCGTCGTCACATCCAGATGGTGACACTAGAGCTGTACCTCGTTTCACAGCCAGATGGTGACACCCTAGAGGCTATGCCTCGTCTTCACAGCCAGATGGTGACATTATAGCTGGCCTCGTCGTCACATCAGATGGTGACACTAGAGCTGTACCTCGTTTTCTGGCCAGATGGTGACACTAGAGCTGTGCCTGTTTTTCCACAGCCAGATGGTGACACCTGAGCTGCCTCGTCTTCACGGCCAGATGGTAACACTATGGCTATACCTCGTCTTCTGGCCAGATGGTAACACTAAGCTGTACCTCATCTTCACAGCCAGATGGTGACGTGCATAGCTGTAACTCATTCTTCACAGCCAGGTCGGCCCAGCTTACTATAGCTGTACCTCGTCTTCACAGCCAGATGGTGACATTATAGCTGTAACTTTCGTCTTCCCAGCCAAGATGTTAACACTGAAGATGTACTCGTTTTCTGACAGATGGTAACACTATAGCTGGCCTCGTCTTCATAGCCAGATGGTAACACTATAGCTGTTACCTCGTCTTCACAGCCGGAATGGTGACCACTAGGCTGTACACTCGTCTTTGCAGCCAGATGTGGTAACACTGGGGCGCACCTCGTCTTCACAGCCAGATAAAGTAACACTACTGGCTGTACCTCGTCTTCATAGCCAGATGGTAACACTATAGCTGTACCTCATCTTCACAACCAGATGGTGACACTAGAGCTGTACCTCGTCTTCACAGCCAGATGGTGACACTAGGCTGTACTCGTCTTTCACAGCCAGATGGTGACACTATAGCTGTACCTCGTCTTCACAACCAGATGGTGACACTAGGGCTGTGCCTCGTTTTTCACAGCCAGATAGGTAACACTGCCAGCTATACCTCGTCTTCACAGCCAGATAGGTAACACTGGAAACTGTACCCTCGTCTTCTACCAGCCAGATGGTGACACTAGAGCTGTACCTCGTCTTCACAGCCAGATGGCGACCACTAGAGCTATTTCGTCTTCACAGCCAGATGACAACACTATAGCTATACCTCGTCTTCATAGCCAGATAAACACTTCCGCAGCCTCCTCGTCTTCACAGCCAGATGGGCACTAGAGCTGTACCTCGTCTTCACAACCAGATGGTATTAACACTAGAGCTGTGCCTCGTCTTCACAGCCAGATGGTAACACTATAGCTGTACCTCGTCTTCATAGCCAGATCGATAACACTATAGCTGTGTACCTCGTCTTCACAACAAGATGGTGACACTGAGCTGTACCTCGTCTTCACAGCCAGATGGTGACACTAGAGCTGGTACCTCGTCTTCACAGCCAGATAAGGTGACACTATGGCTGTACCTGCGTCTTCACAGCCAGATGGTGACACTAGAGCTGCCTCTAGACTACAGCCATGATGGTAACATATAGCTGTACCTCATGCTTCCACAACCAGATGGTAACACTAAAACTGTACCTCGATATTTCACAGCCAGATGGTGACATACCCCTAGAGCTGTACCTCGTCTTCACAGCCAGATGGTGACACTAGAGCTGTACCTCGTCTTCTACGGCCAGATGGTAACACTATAGCTGTGCCTCGTCTTTAGCCAGATGGTGACACTAGGCATGCCTCGTCTTCACAGCCAGATGGTGACTATAATGTGCCTCGTCTTCACAGCCAGATGGTGACACAGAGGCGTACCTCCGTCTTCACAGCCAGATGGGTGACACTAGGCTGTACCTCGTCTTCGCAGATGGTGACATTATAGCTGTAACTCGTTTTCACAGCCAGATGTGACCAACACTATAGCTGTGCCTCGTTTCTGGCCAGATGGTAACACTATGCCGCCACCTCGTCTTCATAGCCAGATGGTACAACACTATGGCTGTACCTCGTCTTCACAGCCAGATGGTAACACTATAGCTGTGCCTCGTCTTCACAACCAGATGTGGTGACACTATCAGCTGCTTTCCGTCTTACAGCCATATGGTAACACTATAGCTGTACCTCGTTTCACAGCCAGATATAACATTTGACACTAAGAGCTGTACCTCGTCTTCACAGCCAGATGGTGACACTAGAGCTGGTACCTCGTCTTCACAGCCAGATGGTGACACTATGGCTGTACCTCGTCTTCATAGCCAGATAAATCCCAACACTATGGCTGTACCTCGTCTTCACAGCCAGATAGGTGACCACTAAGGCTGTACCTCGTCTTCGCCAGCCAGATGGTAACACTATGGCTGTACCTCGTCTTCACAGCCAGATGGTAACACTATAGCTGCCTCGTCTTCACTTCAGCCAGATGTTAACACTATAGCTGTACCTCGTCTTCTACAGCCAGATGGTGACACTAGAGCTGTACCTCGTCTTCACAGCCAGATGGTGACACTAGAGCTGTACCTCGTCTTCACAGCCAGATGGTGACATTGGCCTGGCAACTCACGTTTTCACAGCCCAGATGGTAACACTATAGCTGTACATCTTCAAAGCCAGATGGTAACACTATGGCGTACCTGTCTTGCGCCCAGCCAGATGGGCTGACATTATAAACAACTGTTTCACAGCAGATGGGTAACACTATGGCTGTGCCGCTTCTTCAAAAGCCAGATGGTAACACTAGAGCTGTACCTCGTCTTGGCTTGAATCTTGACGTGGCCGCACCAGCACTCGTCTTTGCAGCCAGATGGTAACACTAGAGCTGTACCTCGTTTTCACAGCCAGATGGTAACACTATAAGCTGTACCTCGTCTTCCATAGCCAGATGGTGAGCACTAGAGCTGTACCTCGTTTTCACAGCCAGATGTTGACACTAAGAATACAGCCTCGTCTTCACAGCCAGATGGTAACACTATAATGGCACCTCGTCTTCATAGCCAGATGGTGACACTAGGGCTGTACCTCGATAATACAGCCAGATGGTAACACTATAGCTGTACCTCGTCTTCTACAGCCAGATGGTGACATTATGGCACGCTCGTCTTCACAACCAGATGGTAACACTAGAAGCTGTACCTCGTTTTCACAGCCAGATAGTAGCATTAGGCTATTACCTCGTCTTCACAGCAGATAAGGTAACACTATGGCTGCACCTCATCTTCACAGCCAGATGGTGACATTGGCTGTAACTCGTCTTCACAGCCAGATGGTAACTTGCTAAACTGTACCTCGTCTTCACAGCCAGATGGTTAAACACTATAGCTGTACCTCGTTTTCCACAGCCAGATGGTAACACTATAGCTGGCCACCTCGTCTTCACTGACCAGATGGTGACACTAGAGCTGCCTCGTCTTCAGAGCCAGATGAACACTATAAGCTGTACCTCGTCTTCACAGCCAGATGGTGACACTAGAGCTGTGCCTCGTCTTCACAACCAGATGGTAACACCTATAGCTGTACCTCGTCTTCACAGCCAGATGGTAACATAGGCTGTACCTCGTCTTCCACGGCCAGACCGGCAACACTATAGAAACACTACCTCATCTTCCGGACCCGATGGTGACACTAGAGCATGCCTCGTCTTCCTGACCAGATGGTAACACTATGGCTGGCACCTCGTCTTCACAGCCGGATGGTGACACTAGAGGCTATGCCTCGTCTTCACAGCAGATGGTAACACTATTGTTACCTCGTCTTCACGGCCGGATGGTGACACTAGGCTGTACCTACGTCTTCACGGCCAGATGGTGACACTATGGCTGTACCTCGTCTTCTGACCAGATGGTAACGCTATAGCCCATACCTCTAATCTTCCGGCGGATGGTGACACTAGAGCTGTACCTCGTCTTCACAGCCAGATGGTAACACTGGCTGTATCTCGTCTTCACAACCAGATGAGTAACACCTATAGCTGTACCGCGTCTTCACAACCAGATGGTAACACTATAGCTGTACCGCGTCTTCACAGCCAGATGGTAACACTATAGCTGTATCTCGTCTTCACAGCCAGATGGTAACACTATAGCTGTACCTCGTCTTCACAGCCAGATGGTGGCACTATAGCTGTACCGCGTCTTCACAGCCAGATGGTAACACTATAGCTGTATCTCGTCTTCACGGCCGGATGGTGACACTAGAGCTGTACCTCCTCTTCAGAGCCAGATAGAAGAGCCTCCAGTAAGGTTGTGTGGCGACGTAAACAATAAGTAGTACTCCAAATTCAGTAATGTATCTCTTAATCTTATTGTGGATATAACCTTAAACCTGTATAGTTCTAAGTTAAATAACCTTAACTTTGTGTCGTTATAATTTAAAGAGCCTTAATATTATACTGTATTAAGTAACTTTGATGTCATCTCTGAAACTCACTACAAACACCTTATAACCCACCATAACCATAACCCTTAAAAACCGCCATAACCATAACCCTTTAAACCTACCATAGCCACAACCCCTTAGGAGCCATAACCATAACCCTTTAAACCTACCATAGCCACAACCCCTTAGGAGGCCACCATAACCATAACCCTTTAAACTCACCATAACAACAACCCTTACCTAAATACCCCTACAACAGACCTCACCCTCAACATTAACCTCCCACCAATAACATGCCTACTTTCTCTTTCTCTTTTTAAAAACTTTCTCTAATACCTCTCACTTAAATCAGTCTTCAACTTGGGTCGTGTTGTGAAGAGGCCAGACGTATATTTCACAACTTTCTCTAAACTTTTTAATGTAGTTTCATAATTTCTCGGCATGAATTTGGCCCATGAATTATCACACGAGGATAGAGTTATGTTTATGGCTCCTTTCACTCATCTGGGAATATTGCTCTCTCTCTCTCTCTCTCTCTCTCTCTCTCTCTCTCTCTCTCTCTCTCTCTCTCTCTCTCGGCGTGACAACTCCTATCTTCTGATAATTAGTGATAAGTTTGCCTATATTTAGGAAATAAAGTAATACAATAATATCAATAACAACGACGACGACAAGACGCGACTTGGTAGAAGACGCCATAAATTTTTAAACCACTGAGAGAAGCCCTCCGTTCTCCAATGATTCTGAGAGTGGTAGTAGTAGTAGTAGTAGTAATAGTAGTAGTAGTAGTAGTAGTAGTAGCCTTAATCTTTGTAGTTGTGAAGTATACAGCCAACATGACGTGAACTATATATGAGAAGTGTCTCGCACATATTACCTGTTATATGTAAGCGTCTCGGAGATATATGACTGCCATTTAACTAATTCTCTCTCCCAGACACTTGAACTCGTGTGTAAGGGGGCGAGGGGGGATGGGGCTTGTTATCTTATGAAAATATATTCACCACATACAAACATAAAATCAAACATTATACTCACAATACGAGTTAAACACACACACACACACACACACACACACTAGTACTCCACGTGATGCCCCTCATAACGCCATGTGTGATTGTGTGAGGGAGTTACTACACTACGTGTCTGCCGTTCAACACCTCAGCTCACATGATCTACGTGTGTAAACATTAATCTGTATGTTCACTGTATGTTCCTTCACCTTTCTCTCATGAAGGCTTTTGTTAAACCACCAATGTATGTAATAAGTCATTTATGTCCAATGTATATTTTCAGCCTTCGGGCTGCAAACTTTTTCAATAAACCATTTATTATTATTATTATTATTATTATTATTATTACACACACAGAGCTTCTTTATAATATACTAAACGTTACCTCATACCCAAACACAGTACATCCTTTAGTTTCACTCACCAACAAAACACACGAGGATACTCACTCAGCTTGGGGAACACCGCAACGCGCTACCCAATGTCTCGGTTAGGTTAGGTTAGGTGTACATAGACCTTAGCGCTGCTACCCTATACACAAACCTACGTATAGTCCAATCTCAAACTTCTTTACACAGCGGCGTTCAGTTCTGCCTTTCAATCCTTCAGCCCAGTTGTTCATTAGCCAGCTTCCATTATCGAGGCTGATGAGCTCATACACACTGTCTATTTTATTCCCTCGGCTGGGCTGTTTGGTCAGGCTCGAAAAGGCGAGGAGGGTTTACTTAGTGTTTATTCTGCATATAATTAGTTAGCCTTTTTAGGGCCAATACCCACCAGGGGATCTACAGCATACTGTACTGGAGGTTAGCAGGTCCTCGCGTGGTCACACACACACACACACACACACACACACACACACACACACACACACACACACACACACACACACATTATAACCACTGTGAGTCTATGCCGTCGATCTTTTGTTTAATCAGAAAGTTTGGACATTTTGATGCGAAAGACCAAGTTGTATGTGTTTACCAAGAACGTGGCGATAATTTTAAATAGGTTTCAACTCTCTCTCTCTCTCTCTCTCTCTCTCTCTCTCTCTCTCTCTCTCTCTCTCTCCACAAGCAAATCTAAATGAAGAAATATCTCTTTGTCTATCAGTTTCATTTTTTCATATAAGCATTTAATTTCCTCTATTCATTTTACGAACATCTGATTTTTCTAATGTATTTGTATATTTGCGTCACTTGATATTTTACATGCCTTGGAAGAATGCCTCGCGTGATGAACGTTCCCTGGAAACGATTGTCGCTTGCATGACAGGTAATGCAGTCGCCTCCGTGTCTTTGTTTGTCTGCTTGTCTGTTTGTTTATCTTTCGTTGCCGTTGTTGTTGTTATTGTTGTACTGAGGCATTTCAACGGCCAGGGTATTTGAGTATCGTTTACTAAGTCTTAACTTCTACTTACGACAACATTTTTAAAATATATAGAAAATAATCTCCATAATATTTGTTGGATTTCTGGTGAAAAATCAGTATCCTGCATTAGTAATTTCTTAACTCTTAGTGAAGGATTTTTTTTTAGAAATTAAACTATTCTGTCACAAAAATATTATAATGTTACCTTTTTCTCCATTTATCACCATAGCTCATCAGACAAAGTGACGCAAGATAATAATACTAATACAAAAGCACTTTTACTCGGTATAAAATGGCAAGTGTAGCATCAGGTGAGCAACTTGTCGGGCCAGAGTATAGACGAGTTAAGAGTCACGACTTTGTAAAAATGTTGATATTGATAAATAGATAAGTTTTTCCTGGGTTAGTAAAGTTTGTTTTGTAATTATGATTTTACTTGGCAATTTGTGTGTATATATTTTCATCTAAGGCGTTTGTTTTCTCAAAGCATATTGCATAAATTTACGAAATTTATGCTTAACAAAGTACGGGACATAAATACTGTTAATTTAACAAAGTACTGAATACACAAATACTTTCCATAACTTATATCGCTATTCTTAATTTAACAAAGTCAAGTTGCACATATTCTTAATCTGGTAAAAGTGATGTTGCGGCCGAGTACATTCAGGTCGCTTCCTGGCCTAAGGGTCGCTGGTGCTTGTCCAAGGCTCCACCAGTCGACCCAGCTGTGACTGGATACCTAACCTTAAAGTTGGAGGAGGTGAAGGTGTTCAGGTACAGTGCCGTCCACACTGCCTCGTTGTGTACCGCAAGGCTAAAGTCTTCAGTTTAAACACACTTTCTTAAGTTAGAAGTTTTAAGTGTTATATGAAGGAAAGTTTATCAATATAGCCGAGTATTTAAAACAGGACTTTTACTGAGTTTTACAATGTTAAATAAACAGTCGTGGCTTAAGTCAGAAAAATCATTTATATAACCTAACAAAGACTACAAGGTAAAATTATATACCTATCCAAGCACCTGTGTACCTGCAGGAAAACAAATTAAGACTTAGCGCACTGTACGTCAAACATGAAGACGCTCCCACCTGTACATCTTAACATAGCCTGACCTGACCTAACCTAACTTGATCTGACCTTACCTAACTTAACCTGACCTAAGCTAACTTGAACTGACATAACCTGACCTGTGCTCACCTACCTTGAACTGAACTGACCTAGCCTGACCTGTGCTCACCTACCTTGAACTGAACTGACCTAACCTGACCTGTGCTCACCTACCTTGAAATGAATTGACCTAACCTGACCTGACATAACCTAACTTGACCTAACCTAACCTAACCTGTCCTAACTTGACCTGAATACTATTTGAAATATTTATCTATTAACCCTGAGAGAATATTTTTTTTGCCTCATTTTAATATTTAGGGAGATACTTACGGTAATGGTTATCTTAGTCTCCGGGAGAAAATATGGTTCTGGGATTAATCAGTGTTGGTGCTTAGATGATGGTGGTGTTGGCGGGAATGGTGGTGGTGTAGGAAAGAAATAATGGTGATGTTGGTGTTGATGGCGATGAAGGACATAATGGTGGTGGAGATTATTAACGTGGAGGTGGTGTTGGATATAGGGGATACTGGTAGTGGTGATGAAGATAAAGTTGTTGGTTTGGAAATAGAGTAGTGGGTGAATGGAACAAGCTACTCAAACCTCATTATTAACTCAAATACGCTGGATAGCTCGAAACATATGTGGGATGGCTATATGATCAATAGGGGTTGGGTGTAAATGGGACAGCCCAGTATGGGCCAATAGTCCCGCTGAAGTTTTCTCCATTTTTATGTTCTTATGTTCTTAGTGATGGTGGTAATGGTGTTGGAGAGTGGTGGTCACTCAGTGTTGGAGAGTGGTGGTCACTCAGTGTTGGAGAGTGGTGGTCACTCAGTGTTGGAGAGTGGTGGTCACTCAGTGTTGGAGACTCACTGATCAATGATATGGTGTCACACACGCTTGATCCTCTTTAAGTTCTCTCCATCCACCCACACACACACAGACACATTCTCACCCCCAACAAACACACACATTCGTCCCCACCACACATTCTCACTCACGCACACACACACATTCTCACCCCCCACACCCCAAACAACCCACCCACACACACACACTACCACGCGCTGCTACATTGATGTCACTCGGAATCGAGTATGACGATCATCCAGCTATGATACAATGATATGAGTTATTAGGGATGTCACCGAGGTTGGTGAATTTTGAGGTGACTCAAGAGGCCGATACGGTACCGGCAGAGTCGTTCACAAATGATGCACATGTGGGGGGATACATTTAATGCGGGAGAGGGGCGGCAACGTCTTTCCGGCATTGGCGCTTATCTGCTTCGGTTTGCAGTCGGGTTAACTCGAACATATAAACACCTTCTCGTGTGGTGCTCCTCCAAGCGTTACGATGTGGAGTAATCGATTTCCAGATGAGGGGGTCGATTTGGCAATTTTTCAGATTTGTCCTAAGACTATCCTTATGCCTTTTCAATTGCCCGCCGGCATTACGTTTACTATTCGTTAGGTGACTGTAAAGTTGCTGCTATGGCAGTCTACTGTCGTCCATGCAGGTAACATGGCCAGTCCAACGTAGTTGTTCATGGATAATGGTAGCCTCGATGCTCCTATAGTTGGTGTCAGCAATTTTTTCTCCTGTCTTCCCATCGAACACGGAGGAAGGGACGTAGACTACTTTGGAGAAAGCTTTCAAGTGCCTTGAGATGCCTCCTGTATGTAACCCATGTCTCACAGCCATATAGCAGGGTGGGGAGGATTACTGCTCGATATACGTGCAGTTTTGTAGATAATTTCAGCTCTCTACAGCTGAAGACACGGTTTCGGAGTTTGCCGAAGGCTTGAGATGTACATCTGATTAGATGCCGAATCTCTTCATCGATGTCTGAGGTGGTGTACAGGTGGGACCTGAGATACCGATAGTGGGTAACATTAGAGATGGATGGTGGAGGTGTGTCTGAACCTGTGGCAGGTTGAAAGAGAATTTGAGTCTTACGTACTTTCACCTCAAGGCCGAAGTGCGCATCCACATATGCGTAAGTGTTTAGGATCTACTGTTAGTCGTGTTCAGTGTGGGCAACAAGGGTGAGGTCGTCTGCATATTGAAGTTCAGTAATGGAAGCTGCCGACACCTTTGTTCCTGCTTGGAGTCGTCTTTATGCTGAAACGACCCCCTTCACCCGGTACTCGACGTCAACCCCGCCGGCTAAAATGGCAGTGGCACGAGTAAGGAAGGCAGCCAAGAAAATGGAAAAGAGAGTTGGTGCTAGTACAACCCCGTTTGGATGGGGGAGGACTCTTACTGGGTGCCGTTCTGCAGAACACTGCCGTTCATGTCATCATGGAGTTGCCTCACAATGGTGATGAATTTTGGTGGGCAGCCAAAACGGCTGAGGATCCACCAAAGGGCTTCCCTGTTGACCGAGTCGAAGGCCTTGGTTAGGTAGATGAAAGCCATGTACAGGTCACGACGCTGTTCCCTGCACTTTTCCTGCCATATCAGTGGTGCAACGTGATGATCTAAAACCACATTGAGATTTTGGGAGGAAGTTTTCCGCCTCAGGAAGGGGTTTGTTTGGGAGGACTCGGGCGATAATTTTGCCAGCTACGGAAAGCAGCGAGATCCCACGGTAGTTGCCACAGTCTGACCGGTCCCCCTTGTTCTTATAAATATTGACAATGGAAGCGTCTTTAAGAGCTTGGGGGATTTCCTCCTTTTCCCATATATTCTCCAGGAGAGCGTGAAAACGGCTGGTAAGAAGAGGTCCTCCTGCTTTATACACCTCGGCTGGGATTTCATCATGCCCTGAGGCTTTGTTATTATTCATTTGTTTAATGGCAGTAACTATCTCATCCAGGTATGGAGGACAGCTGAGGTGGGTCATCTCTGGATGCTGAGGGACATGCTGGGTAGTCAGGACATCCACATCGGTGTTTCGGTTGAGCAATAAATGGTAATGCTCTTTCCAACAATGGAGGATGTCTTTTTCATCTTTAATTAGGGAGTTATCGTCGGATGAGTGTAGGGGGGCTGCGCCATGAGTGGTTGGCCCATAAAATGTTATAATGGAATTACAAAATTCGCACATCTTGTGCTGATCTGAATGTTTTTATTTCACATGCATTATTTTGAAGCCAATCATTCTTTAGATTGAGAAGTTCCCACTGGGCTGCCGCTTTCTTCTTGCGGAAGATATCAGCTTTGGTCCGAGACTGAGGTTTGTTCTGCCAGTCAGTAAAAGCGGCACGTTTATTATTGATGAGTTCCTTGATTGCCGGGTTATTTTCATCAAACCAATCCTGGTGTATTCTTTTGATCTGGCCGAGGGTCTCTCTGCAGTTTTTTGGCATAACAGTGTTGAGAGTATCCCATTCGACACTGGGATTCGCGTTGTTTGCTGTTGGGTTGTTTATAAGCCCATGTTCGAGCTGCTCTCTGAAAGCATGTGCAACTGCTGGGTCCTCCAGACGCATAGTATTAATACCTCTTGTAGAGGCTTGCTGCCTTCGCCATTTTGGGGCGACGTGAAGTGAAGGCTTGGTTCTGTCACAGTGGTCTGAGCCACGCATGGCACGGCTGATGAGGACTTCTCAGCGATCTCGTTCTCTGACAATAATGTAGTCAATGAGATGCCAGTGTTTGGATAGTGGGTGTTGCCACGAACCCTTGAACTTGTCGGCCTGCCGGAACAAGGTATTTATTACGAACCACGCCATCTATTGTGTCATGATCTAACTACCCAGCACTACCGAGCAACGCCATCTAGGGACGAACCCGAGTATGACTAGTCTTAGTCACCACTCTGGGTTTCCTTTCTCCATATCCTGGTTGTTGCGTCACCTCCTCCAACTCTTCCTCATCAGCTCCGGATCGAGGAGAGTTCAGTTCACTCTGGGAAGTGACCACACTTGGATTACCTATCCTGGAAACCTACGGCACAGTGACTACCTACCATCTTCTTCAATACTCAGCCCTACTCGTCAGACACTTCAGCACCGCACTTGAGTATTGTAACCCTATATTACCTCCCACCTCCACTTGCTTCAGATTGTTGTATGTTGTATAAATATGTATATACTGTTAAGCCAATGTTGCGTATGTTTAAGTTAAGTATGGTTAAGGGTAAATTATAGAAAGCTGGATATTTTGTTAAGGAATTTATTGTACTTTATTATACACAACAAAAACTCGCATCCTTTGTCTACCCTTTTATAGTCCGATTGTCTTTGTTTGTTTAGTTTTTTTATTGTTGTTGCCTGTTGGGATCTGGGTAGACTTTTAACTATATTCTAAACCAGTTTCTAAATCCCCAACTCGTAACAAATGGCGACCGTGACAGGACCCGACCTTAAGTGCCATATTTCTTCCCCCCTTGTTACTCCTTGTTAATTATTCCTCCCAGTCACTTCTGTTCACAATTGCTTTACGGTGGTTTAAAGTTCCCTTCATATGTGTGTGCATATATTGGTATTATCGTACAGTAAGAGTGACAGACGTAGGATATTAGGTTCCGAGTGTCATAAGGCTTACCTGTTATTACACGTAGGCAGTCGTGTAGTAAGTCTTATCGAGTGTAGGGAAGAATCCGGATCTGTTTAATGCCGTACCCTCGCTCCAGAGTAGGCTGTTCCATAGTCACTAGTTTAGGGTGAAGTGATATCTTGGGACGCCCCGCTCTACCAGGACCCCATAATTATAAAGCCTCAATTATTGTTCTTCTCATTATCTCATTCGGGGTCAATAATAAAGTAACTCAAGGGTTGTTTATCCGGATCTTTATATTAATGCCGTAATACGCCCTTCCTGTTTCAAGTATCTTTCCAAGTCTCTTATCCTTATCTAAGGATCTTATCAGAAGAACAATATTCATAAGTGTAATTTCCCTAGGTATAACTTGGGTAGTTTCCGGGACTTTCTGGTTATCCACTGCCGTGATATTTTCTAGGGTAATCCACTTATCTTATCTTTTTGGCCATTAGTTAATTTATCTAGTTTTTCTTAACAATGACCACCTCAGGTTTTGATCTCCAGGATTTTATTGAAAATCCTTCCGTATCTAAATTACGTGTTAATATCCTGAAGAAAGAATGGAAAAGAATAGCCACCTATTACAATATCCCATATTCACAGCAAATGACTAAGGAAGTGTTAAAAAATCAGGTAATTGAAATGTTGGTTCAACAAGAAGTTTTAGAAGAATCCGCTGTTGACCAATTAACGCCCATGTCCAATACACTTCAACCACTATCTACCACCCCTCCTCACTCAGAAGTTGCCTCAGGTCTGGCTAGCCCTCAAGAAAAAACACAAAGAGTAGACGCCTTAGAAATAGAACGAGCTAGGTTCGAGTTCCAAATCAAAATGAAAGAACTCCAGTTGGAGCATGAGTTGGAACAGGCCAAGTTGGAGCAGGAGGTTAGACTGAAAGAACTACAGGTGAAAGAGACAGAAGTCACCTTAACATCGGAGTTTAAATCAAAAGAAGTGGCATTAAAAGAGAGACTAGCTGCTTTTAACCCTGCTAATGCTTCTTCCCTTGTTCCCGAGTTTGATGAATCCGATATGGACGGGTCATTTAGGACTTTTGAGAAAATAGCCGGGAAGAATGAGTGGCCTAAGGACCAGTGGGTGTCGGTGTTAGTTCCTAAATTATGTGGTAAGGCTCGTAGAGTTTATAACTGTTTAGACCAGACTGATGACTATGATAACGTAAAAAAGAATATCCTCACCTCTTATGCTATCACGCCAGATAGATATCGGCAGAAGTTTCGTAAACTAACCAAACCATTTTCACACACCTTTGTTGAGTTTGCTCAAGAAAAGCTTAGGTTTTTCAAGAAGTGGTTAGAGGCTACAGAGACCTCCACATTTCAGGATTTATTAAACTTGGTAGTCCTGGAGGAGTGGAAGAGCAAGATACCATTTCACATCTTGAAGCATGTGGAGGAGCGTGGAGAGGTTAATTTAGGGCGTGCGGCTGAGGTGGCTGATGCGTACGCCTTGCTGGTGGAGTCACTGGGCAGTAGGGAACGTGGTACTTTCCAGCATGTTAGGTCCTCCTCTGATGATAACCTTGGGGACGTGAGTGGTAGGTCGAAAGGTCCCACACCTACCCCCCCTGATGCAACCAAGTTTTATTGTTCTTACTGTAAAAAACCAGGCCATACGATCCAGTCTTGTAAACACCCAAAGTGTCGAACTTCTAAAAGTAGTTCCCTGGATCCCAAATTCAAACCAATAGCAACCACCAATGTGGAAAGGCCCCATCAGGATCTCTTCTCTTCATTCACCTATGAGGGAAAAATTTCAATCATAGAGGGGTCTCGTTCTTTCCCTATTCGTATACTACGTGATACGGGCGCAGCACAATCTATCCTCCTGTTTAACGTCATTCCTGATATATCTACAGCATTTACTAATGAGAGTGTTCTAATTTCAGATCTCTCATCCCATTCTTCCTATCCCTTAGCTAAAGTGCACCTCCAATGTCCCTTGATTACTGGGGAAGTGCAAGTAGCCATTAGGAAAGATCCAATGCCTGTGAGCGGCATTCATTTATTATTGGGTAATGACTTGGTAGGAGATCTAGTGGTTCCCAACATAAAGACAGTCGACTCTCCCTTACCTGTCAACTCCACCACTGACCTTGAAGAAACTATTCCTCACCTTTTCCCATCTTGTGCTGTCACCCGGTCACAGAGTGTGCGAAATGGGCCCTCTTCATCTAAAACCACCTCCAATATCTTCCTACCCACAGAAGATCTGTACAATAAGACCATTAGTAAGGATGAGCTCATTAAAGCCCAACAATCTGATCCATCTTTGAATAAACTTCATCATGCGGCAGTTGAGGGTAAAGATTTTAACACCCTTCCTTGTTTTTATTATCAGGAAGGGGTTTTGATAAGGGCCTATAGACCCCCTGAGCTTACCCATCTAGACACGTGGTCTGAAATACATCAAGTGGTAATTCCCTCCTCAGTCAGACCAGCATTAATTGCCCTTGCCCATGATGGTATTTCAGGACATTTGGGAATCCTGAAAACATATAAAAAGCTCCTCCAACACTATTACTGGCCTGGACTTAGGAAGGATGTGTCAAAGTACCTAAAATCTTGTCATATTTGTCAAATGGTAGGAAAACCAAATGAAAGTATACCAGCAGCTCCCATTAAGCCCATCCCAGTATTTTCTACACCATTTGAAAAGATTGTTGTGGATTGTGTGGGCCCATTACCAAAGACTAAGAAGGGAAATCAATTCCTGCTCACAGTTATGGATACCAGTACACGTTATCCTGAGGCTTTTCCCCTTAAAAGCATCACTTCAAAAAATGTAATCAAACCTCTTTTGCACCTTTTCACTTCAGTGGGCATTCCTAAAGAGATCCAATCCGATCAGGGCACCAATTTTACAAGCAATCTTTTCAAACAGGTGATGAAAGACCTCAGTGTGGACCATTGTACATCTTCGGCTTACCACCCACAATCCCAAGGTTGCTTGGAACGGTTCCATCAAACTTTCAAATCAATGCTAAAAAATACTGTATAGAACACCAAAAGGAATGGGATGAAAGCATAGACTTGTTACTCTTTGCCATCAGGGAATGTCCCCAGGAGTCATTGGGTTTCTCCCCGTTCGAGTTACTATATGGGAGACAAATTAGGGGACCCCTTAAAATAGTAAAGGAGCAGTGGTTTGACACTCCATCTATTAAGCCCGCAACAGTTTCCCAATACATTGACACTTTACGGGACAAATTAACTGAAGTCCGAACCATTGCTCAGTCAAACTTAAAAAAAGTCCAAGACAAAATGGTGAAGTCCCAACCTAAATTAGTTGAAAGATCATTTTCTCCAGGTGACAAAGTGTTACTCTTTCTACCCATTCCAGGCTCTCCCCTTAAAAGCAAGTTTACTGGTCCCTATATAGTTGCTAATAAACTATCTCCCCTCAACTATATAGTCCATACTCCTGATCGCAGAAAAGATTCACAACTTGTTCACATTAATCTCATGAAACTTTACCATTCCAGGCAGTCAGAGGAAGACATCCCAGAGGCTATAAGCCTACCTGTATTGCATACGGCTTTGTCAGGGCCGGAGCCGGAGACAGATGACATGGACCTATTGGAGAATTTAGACTTCCCTCTACCTAAAGAAAACCCTGCTAACAGTCACATACTCAACAACTTGGATGAGTATTTTTCTGTTCTGAATCCATCTCAAGCAAAAGATCTCACTAAGTTATTATCAACATTTCCTAAAGTCACGTCAGACCTCCCAGGGTTTTGCAATATACTTAAACATGATATTAAGCTAATCTCAGATGATGTACAACCCATTAGGCAATCAGCATATCGGCTAAATCCACAAAAAAGAGAGATTATGAAAAAGGAGGTAGATTTTTTGTTAAAACATAACTTAGCTGAGCCTAGTACCTCCCCCTGGGCTTCACCTTGCCTTCTCATTCCAAAACCCGATAGCAGTTTTCGTTTCTGTACCGATTATCGTAAAGTGAACCAGGTCACTGTCTCAGACTCCTACCCTTTACCTTTGATTGAAGATATAATAGACAGCATAGGCTGTGCAAAATTTATTACAACGGTGGACTTGATGAAAGGATATTATCAAGTGGGACTCACGGATAGGGCAAAAATAATCTCAGCATTTATAACTCCATTTGGTCTTTTTCAATATTTGGTTATGGCGTTTGGCTTTTCTAATGCTCCGGCCACATTCCAGAGGGCAATCAATTACCTGATTCAGGACCTAGATGGGACGTTCGCCTACCTGGATGACCTGGTGGTGGTGTCGGACGGCTGGGACGAACATCTGGTGCGTTTGGAGATACTGTTCGCACGACTGCAAGAGACTGGATTCACCATAAACCTGGCTAAATCTGCTTTTGGCCGGGCCTCAGTGACTTACCTGGGACATATCGTTGGGCATGGTATGGTGAGACCCAAGGACGCAAACGTTAAAGCCATCTTGTCCTTCCCCACTCCAAGGACGAGGAAGGAACTCATGCGCTTCCTGGGGATGTGCGGCTACTACCGTCGGTTCTGCAGTAACTTCTCCAGCGTGGCCGGACCCCTCACAGACCTTACCAGTTCTGCGGTCCCTTACATCTGGAACCAGAGGTGCGACCAGTCTTTCCACCGCCTCAAAGCCTTCCTTGCCTCCAAGCCTGTAGTCCACCCACCTGACTACACCTTGCCCTTCCATCTGCAAATCGACGCTAGCGGTGTCGGAGTGGGGGCTGTGCTCCTACAACCCGACCCAACCACTGATGTCCTTCACCCTGTGGCATACTACTCCGCCAAGTTGAAAAAACATCAGACCAACTACTCGACCATAGAGAAGGAGGCCCTGGCTCTGGTGTTGGCAATAAAGAAGTTTGAATGTTACCTCCAATCTCGCCCACAAACAACCCTAGTCTTCACCGACCATAACCCGCTCACGTTCATCCAAACCAACAAGACCTCCAACCAGCGAATCCTCCGCTGGGCTCTCCTCACCCAGCCCTATAATCTACAAGTCTGGCACATAAAGGGGGTGGACAACCTGATTGCGGACTCCTTATCCCGAGCTCCAGTGGAAATGCAGCAGCTACTCTCCAGACGCACCAGGTGATCACCTCCTTCGCGCCCGCGCTACGGAGGTCTTTGGAGGGGGGGTGTATTACGAACCACGCCATCTATTGTGTCATGATCTAACTACCCAGCACTACCGAGCAACGCCATCTAGGGACGAACCCGAGTATGACTAGTCTTAGTCACCACTCCGGGTTTCCTTTCTCCATATCCTGGTTGTTGCGTCACCTCCTCCAACTCTTCCTCATCAGCTCCGGATCGAGGAGAGTTCAGTTCACTCTGGGAAGTGACCACACTTGGATTACCTATCCTGGAAACCTACGGCACAGTGACTACCTACCATCTTCTTCAATACTCAGCCCTACTCGTCAGACACTTCAGCACCGCACTTGAGTATTGTAACCCTATATTACCTCCCACCTCCACTTGCTTCAGATTGTTGTATGTTGTATAAATATGTATATACTGTTAAGCCAATGTTGCGTATGTTTAAGTTAAGTATGGTTAAGGGTAAATTATAGAAAGCTGGATATTTTGTTAAGGAATTTATTGTACTTTATTATACACAACAAAAACTCGCATCCTTTGTCTACCCTTTTATAGTCCGATTGTCTTTGTTTGTTTAGTTTTTTTATTGTTGTTGCCTGTTGGGATCTGGGTAGACTTTTAACTATATTCTAAACCAGTTTCTAAATCCCCAACTCGTAACAGTATTGGTGATAGTGAGGCTGTGCGCAGCACACTTGCTGAAAGGGGAGAACGCCGTTGGCATTATACTTGCGTAGTCCATTTCTCCCTATGGTTCCCTGCCAAATGCCACCATCTCTGCCAACTCTGGCATTGAAGTCGCCAATAAGCAAAACTTTGTCTTGTCTGGGGATAGAGGTTAGCGCTCTGTCAAGGTCGGAAAAAGGACCTCCTTGATTATATATAATCCTCTGCATCTAGTGTTGGGGCATATGCATTGATGAAAAGGGCATGACGTGAGTGATTCAGTGGGACTCGAAGCGTCATGAGGCGCTCGTTGATCCCAATAGACATTCCAGTTAGCCTGTGTAGGATGCGTTGGCGGATGGCAAAGCCAACTCCATAAATGCGGTTTCTCTCCAAAGCAGGCTTACCCTTCCAGAAGAAGGTATAGTCAGACCCCCATTTTGTGAGCTGGCCCTCATCTGGGAGCCGGGACTCACTGATGGCTGCTATGTTGATGTTATACTTAGCCAGCTCTTTTGCCAAAAGGGCAGTTCTTCTTTCAGGACGCTCATTTGTGCCAGTATCCAGAAGGGTCCTGACATTCCGTGCAGCGACCATAAGAGGTTTGATGGTTTGTTTTTGTTTGGATCTGTGAGTTTGACTGTGTTTCCGACCGCATAAGGATGACCTTACTGGGTGCGGTTGCCCAGTCAGGTTGGGTTTTTAGGCAGGCTATGTTTAGGGAATCTTTTCTAGCCCCCTCCCCATGTGGGGTGGGTAAAGTGGTTCCTCGAAAGGGCTGCTCAGCCGCAGAGACAGGACCAGATTGCACTGCTGCCTAAATTCCAATGCATAAACGTCCATCTTACCTGTGCCGCCCATGTGCAGAGTTGTGACTAGAGACTCCCGGCAGTCATCTCTACCTGTCCCCGTCGCCACTCGTCCGTCGTCATAGGACTTTTGAGGGAATAGGGGATTTAATGATGATGAGAGGTATGATGAACTGGATGATGGCTGCGCGTGAGTGATTTATGTGGTGAGGCAGGAGCGCAGGCTGCAACCACACATCTTGGCTCTCCTTTTTCCTGATCCAGTGGTGCAAGTGTTGCAACATCTGGGGAGAGGGTGAGTTGCAATGGACTGCCGATAGCCCAGTTTGTTGGGTTTCACCTTTGTAGCCTGTCCATCAGGCATTGCCTTCGTTCGCTGGTGTAGTCGATGGGTTTCCACGGTGGTCACCTTTTCCGCCTATACCGCCATTAGGGTCTTGTTGGAGCTCTGTAAGCATGTCTGCCTGTTGCAGGGCTCCACCGCAGATTTTTAGCTCGTGGTCTACTCCCGTAGCTTTATACCTACCAGTGTTAATCCGCAAGGCAGCTGGGCAAGAGCTGGTAGGCGCCAGAACGTGTCCACATACCAGAGGGTTTTATGCGCCGTCCCCCTGGGGCCCAATGCTACTCCGAGATCCCCTGTTGGTCTAGCTTGGGCCCACGAGGCACCCAGTTATCGTGCGATGCCACAAGGAGGCACAGCAGGAGTCTTGATGGTGAGGAGGTTGTTGCTTCCCTGTTCGCCACGAGGGCTAGCCAGCGGCGGCAGCTGAAAGCGAGAGGGAGCAAGCAGTGCTTGCACTGCTGCCACACTAGACGCATTTTACCACCCTATGTGCGAAACACACACGCACACAGATTCTCACACCCACACACACACACACACATTTTCTACCCCACTCACGCACATTCTCACCACCCACACACACACACACACACATTCTCAGCACCCACACACACATTTTCACCACCCACACACACATTTTCACCACCCACAACACACACAGATTCTCACCTCCCCCCACACACACATATTCTCACCCCTACACACACATTCTCACCCCCACACACACATTCTCACACCCAAAAATATTTTCTCCCCTCCACACACACTTTCTCACCTCCACACTAACATTCTCACCACACACACACACACACACACACACACACACACACACACACACACACACACACACACACACACACATTCTCACCTTCCACACACACTAACACACACACATTCTCACCCCCACACACCTTCTGACACACACACACACACACAACATTCTCCCCCACACGCACACACATTCTCACCTTCCACACACACTAACATTCTCACCCCCACACACACTAACACTCTCCCCCACACACACACACACACTAACATTCTCACCCCCACACACACTAACATTCCCCCCACACGCACACACACACACTAACATTCTCACCCCCACACACCCTCCCCCACACACACACACACACACATTCTCACCCCCACACACACACTCTCTCCCCACCCCCACACACACACTAACATTCTCACCCCACACACACTAACACACACACACACACACACACACACACATTCTCACCCCCACACGCAACATTCTCACCTTCCACACACTAACATTCTCACCCACACACTGCACTCTCCCCCCACGCACACACACACACACTAACATTCTCACCCCCACACACACAACACCCCCCACACACACACACACACACACACACATTCTCACCCCACACCAACATTCTCACCTTCCACACACAACATTCTCTCCCCCACACACACACTAACATTCTCACCCCCACACACACACTCTCCCCCACGCACACACACACTAACATTCTCACCCCTCCACACACTAACAAACACAACAAATTATTTCCCCAATGATTTACAGTAAACAGATTATCTTTTCACCAGATTACTATGGGAAGGAGGGGGGGGGGGGGGGGTGACAAGCACTCTTTACTAATCACAATTGGCTGGTACGAGGAGAGCATTTTCCCCTAATCCACCCTCAGAGGCTGTCAACAAAAGTGAATGTTCTCCCAGTAAGACAGGGCTGACAATTAGATTAACTCTTGTGCACTCTGTATGCAAGTTGAGTGAGTATAAGGTGGGAGGAAAACTATTGATGAAGGGGGGGGGTGGGATGGAGATGAAGGGTAAGAGGGAGGAGGGGGAAGAGGGGGGGAAGGGGAAGGAAGGGAGGAGGAGTACTCTTTGACGTTTTCTGTGTTTATCTTGTCTCTTATTTTGTCTTGTTTTATGTCAATTTCTCTCTACGTCCTGTTGTCTTTTTTCGTCTTATTCATCGGTCGTATGGACAGGTAGGTAGATTGACAGAGATGAGAAAAACAGAGACAAAGAGAGAGAGAGAGAGAGAGAGAGAGAGAGAGAGAAGACTGAGATAGAGCCAGACAGAGAGAGCCAGAAAGAGAGAGAGAGAGACAGACAGAAGAACTAGATACAGAAGAGATGAGCCAGACAGAGAGAGCCAGAAAGAGAAGAGAGAGACAGACAGAAAGAGACAGAGAGAACTAGATACAGAAAGAGAGAGACAGAGAGAGACAGAAAGAGAGAGGACAGACAGAGAACTAGATACAGAAAGAGATGAGGCCAGACAGAGAGAGAAAGAGAGAGAGACAGACAGAGAAGAGACAGAGAGAGTCAGACAGAAAGAGAGAGAGAGGAGAGAGAGAGAGAGAGAGAGAGAGAGAGAGAGTCACATTAATCTGGTCACCAGTGCTAAGACTCAAATACGTTGTTTAGCTGAGGGTTCACAGTCACCTCCATGATCTGGGTCGGAGGGAGGAATGACGTATCTAGTAATACTACTGAATAATGGGCTTGGCTGGGTATACACATTACATGACACACACACACCAATACTAATAGTCAACACCAGAAATAACCCCAAACAAGAAAGACTAAAAAAACCATTCCTTTTTGGCCTCTGTTATACAGCTGTGGGTCCTTAACCTTGTCGGGTGAGGGTGCTGGTTGGATCCGGGAAGACACTTAACCCTTTGTGGCGCTGTTAACCTCTTATGGCGCGCGATAAACGTTCATCTACGACTCCATTATACTGGTGCCATTTCCAGGTGGCAACTAAGTGTAAATTTTGACCTACCTGCTCTGAGTAACTTGTATGTGTTATGTCTGGGTTTATGTTAGAGAGAGTGAGAGTGTTGGAGGAGGAGAGAGAGAGAGAGAGAGAGACACACACACACACACACACATACACACTCACAGACACAGACACAGACACACACACACACACACACACACACACACACACACACACATACGCACACGCGCACGCACACACACACGAGACACACGAGAAGGAAGAGAAGAAAAATAAAGAGTCAGACACACACACACAAACACACACTGAAACAAGCGTGTCACATTCCACTAAGAATCTTCCGTTTACTTGTTCACTCATATTTACTCTCATTTACTCTCCTAATTTGCTCTAACTTTTTTGTTTATTACTCGTGCATTATTCCTCTTCGTAAACATCACAAAGGTACTGGTAAATCTGCTAATTTGCATATTTTGTTAATCTTAAGACTGTCCTGATACTGCCAATAGTAAATTACCTCCTCTCCTGACAACATTTGACACAGTACTCCTTCGCTCTTGATAACAGCTGACACAGTAAACTGTCTTCCATCCTGACAACAGATAACACAATAAACCTTCCCTCCTGACAATAGCTGACAACAGGTGACACAGTAAACATTCATTCTGACAAGAACTGACAGTAAACTTTCTCTCCAGACAACAGCTGACACAGTAAATATCTCTGTAATCTGGGAATTGCTTTCCAGGATAAATATCTGTGTGAGGATGAGGGAAGACAGTATGTATGTATGTATGTACAGTATGTATGTATGTATGTATGTATGTATGTATGTATGTATGTATGTATGTATGGACATTTGGAAACTTCTCGTGATCTAAAATAGCAATGAATAGTTTATCATTTTAATAATTATACTTTCGAAATGTTAAATATTTATCCTGACAGTGAGACAGAAAGAAAATGGATCCACCAATCACAATCACCTTTACATACAGCCTTACTTTACCAAGTATTGCCAGGTAAAATTGCCAGTACGAGACCCAGGTTGGGGTCGCTGGATCTTTTGGCTGACTGTACATGCACAATAACAGGAACAGTACAAGTACAGATACAAGGAGAGTTGCAGGTAAAGTGGCAACAATATAGTGACAGTCCAGGAGTATTATGCCGGAGCAAAGGTAATTGATATTACACACACTGTGAGTAGAGGGACAGTAGTCAGTCGCTCAGTCAGTCAATTAATCAGTCGCCCAGTCACTCAGTCAATCAATTAGTCAGTCGCGCAGTCGCTCAGTCAGTCAATTAGTCAGTCGACCAGTCTCTCTGTAAGTCAGTAAGTTAGTCAGTCAGTTATTATGTCTGTCTGTTTCCACAAAAATACACAAGTAAAATTGTTTGACAAACGAAGGTAAATGTAATAAAAAAAACTGTCCAAAGACTTTCAGAAAACTTTAACTTGGATTTAGCTGAGCAACGCCATGGACTTAGGCGTATAAAGGACCCAGTAAAATATATATGTATTTGCATTTGTATATATTGTATGATGTATACTAAGCCTTAATACCTCAATCATCCATTTCAAAATTAAGAATTGAATTTGTCTAATCGGATGTCAACTGGATGAGCTTCTGTGTGTGTGTGTGTGTGTGTGTGATGTACCCGACTTGGGATTTATTTCTTGGAGGTTCGAACGCGCTGCTCTGAATCTTCCGCTATTTACTACGGTAAACAAAGGAATATGGATTTATTTATATATTTTTTAAAGTAAGAAATTATTTAATGGAGATTCGAATGTTTTTATGATGATTAGTTTTAATAATCTGGAAGTTAAGTATGATTTTTTTTCATTTAATGCACATTCGAATGTTTCTTTAGTATCTATTTTATTTATTTAGGTGATAATAGTGAGAAATAATTGTGTTAACGGTGAACGGTGAGAGACTTCCTACGCCAACTGTTAAAAAACACAAAACAACAGATCCCAATTATAAAAAGCAAAACAGTCATAATTTCACGCAAAATTAAGCACACACACACACACACACATACACACATAAGATCATAAGAATGGAAGAACTGCAGCGGGCCTATTGGCTCATACTGGGCAGTCCCATTTATACCCTATCCCGATCACTCATATATCCATCTAACCTATGTTTGAAGCCGTCCAGCGTATTCGAGCCAATGATGACGCTTGGTAACTTGCTCCACTCATCCACTACTATTTTCCAACCAATGTTTGTCTATCTCACCCCTAAATCTAAATTTGTCTTATTTAAAACCATTGTTTAACCCTGGCTTCCATTCTAAGTGAGATGAGCTTGCTAGTACACCTACTGTAAGGCCTCATAAGATATCACCCTAGGTGGGAACCTAGGAGGTGACGGCCAAATTTTAACACATCAAGACTAACTAGGCTGCGACTAGCAGTTGAAGAAAACGGGAAACGTGAGAGAATGGGTACCTGTGCAGAAGAGCTCCTTACCGCCTGTGCCATGCTACAGCATACCTGAGTTCGATTCAGGGGTCATTCCTTTCTGCCCTCCTGTGATAGTTAGACGTGCCAGACTCTTTTCCTGCTTCAGCTTCATCTCACATTATGGTTCGTGTCTGATGTCTTTGCGCACACTCTGTGTTTTTTTATGTCCACAGTAGGACAGATTACCTTCTTTCTTAGTTAATTAGGAATGGGATTGTTGTTTTTCTAGATTCGGGTTAGTGGCTTGTGTCGGTGCCCTTCTAGCTTTGGCCATTTTCAGGCTTTCTGCTTTCCCCTGTTTATGTGTTGAGGCCCCCCTTTCCCCCTTTTCTTTACATATGGTGCTTCATGCCAGGGGCATCCCTTCTTTGGTTGCTTTTCCCCATGTGGGTGGCCCTCCTCATGTGTGGGCTACTGTCACCTACCCCTCCTTCCCATGCCTTGTAGCCACATGTTGTGGTTCCCGAGCTTGTGCCCCTTCCTCCTCCTTTACTTTTTTTGGGTGTGCGTCTTGGGCTTCCCCCCTTTCCCGTTACTTTATTGTGTTTATTTTGTTCTTTCCTCGCCCTGACCACGAGCAGTGTCTGTTCTCTGTGTCGTTTTCTGTCTCAGGGTTGTTGTTCGGATAGGCTTCGGTTTTCTCACCCTACATTTTCATTCTCCCTCTCCCTCTGTTTCTTTTCTCTCGTTCAGGCCCATGCGCCGAGTCGTTACTAGGTTTCATTATCTGGCTCTGGTTTTTGTGGCATGGAGAGGCGTCTGTAGTCCCGCCTTCCTCCCTGCTCCTTTGTATTATTTAGCCTGTTTGTTTTTCCCTCAACCTGACCATGCGCTGAGTCTGTACTCCGTTGCGTTGTTGAACTTATTTGCTCACATTATGTTCTCGGATAGGTAGCGGCCGCTCTTTCCGGGCCGGTTCGGGTGGTGCAGGTGTGCGGGAGTGGGGTTCTCTACCCGCTCTCCCCTCATCCCTCATCCGCCCCGTCTCTCCCTTTTCGTGTTTTATTTACACGCTTGTTCGCTTGCCTCTCTTCTTCGCCAGATTTGCTCGCCATCGCCCTCTCTCCAGTCCCAGAAGGTGCCCTGCTCAGCCCCGAGGTGTTCGGCCAGGTTCCGACAGGATGGCCCGTGCGTGGCCGCCGACAGGTTCGACCTGAGTTGCTGTACTGTATGGTGTGCTCTGAGTGGGTGATGGTGTCCTTCGCGACGCCGACGGAGATGTGGACTCCTCCCACATCTTCTGGCAGCAGCCTCAGCACCGCCGGCCGGCAACCTCCAGTTCCGCCAGACACCGGGGCACCCACCTCTCCTGGAGGGACCAGGATCTCTGTTCCCGGTTGCGGATGTGCCGCCACCGAAGCCCCTCGGGGAGACACTACTCTACCAAGGAACCCAGGCCGAGGTACCTCCCTCTGGCTTCCCAGTCGGCCACAGCAGAGCCCACCTCTCCTTGCCATGGGGTTTCGGGCTCTCTGCAACGCTCCCCCTCGCCCTTCTGGGAGTCGAGTGTTCACTCTTCCACCAGTCGCCACCGTCACCGCTCCGGGAGTACCGCTAAGTCCTCCTCTCACAGGCACCACCGCCCCAGGTCGCCTAAGGGCAACGGCCACAAGGGAAGCGGGCTCGCAAAGAAGAAGCAGCGGTCTTCTTACCCCTCAAATCCGCCAGGGCCCCAGCCGGGTCTTTCCTGCAGCCTAGTGTTTCCTTGGAGAGGAGGTCCTCTCCTTCTACGGACCTCAACCTTCACCAGCACGCGCCAGGTGGCTCGGCTAGGGCAGACTCTTCTTCTCTGCCGCCCTCCTATGGCTCCTCGCCCCTCCCCCTCCCCCAACGGACCAGGCGGCCTTCCACGGAGCAGCCGGGAAGACGGCCTTCTACCTCCTCCATCGCTTCGTCTCGGCCAGCCCCAGCAGCCCAGACTTCCAGCCACGCTGGCCCCTGGCAGTGCACCTCCAAGCTCTGCCACTGGAGATGTTGGAGGCTCTGTCTTCCTGGTTCCGGGCGCAGAAGCATCAGCAGCAGGTCCAGCAGGCCCCTTCCACCCAACACCCTGTGGCATGGAGATCCTGCCCTCGCTTCCCCTCCCCGGACAACTCAGTGTTCTCAGAGTCCGGTTCCGAGCCAAGGAGGACCGGTTCCTCACAGGGGCTGCCTGACTACTCCGACTCCAACCAGGAGTGGGTCTCAGCAACCTCTCCAGCCCCTACAGGGCCCAGGTCTTCGTCAGGAGAAGGGACCTCTCCTGCACCGACGGGCGCTCCCCTATCTCTTAAGACACCTGGTGACATCATCAGCCAGGGGGCATACAAGTGGGCTCAGGTCCCACGGGACTGGTGTGTGCACTGGCACCAGGGACAACTGACCATTTTTTCGAGAGTAAAGTGAGAGGAGGACCTAGTTCGCTCTACCCGGTCCGACCTAGAGGTCCGACGACGGGCTGACGGCTTAGGTTCAGAGATGGTCCCTGCCCTGTCGGGAACGTCCCCACTCGCGGCCCTGGACTCTTTGGCCTCCTGTTCCGTCCTGTCCACTGCAGGTCCTACCTGAGTGGGAACGCTACAGGACGGTAGGAGGTGTGCCCGGGCGGCTGGCCAGGCCCTCCAGTTGATCTGGACGGCGGCAGCTGAAAGGAAAAGCTCACCAGGATGACCGGGTGCCAGATGGGTTGATGGAGTTCCCGTGGGCTCCGAAATTAACCCAGTTCTTTCTCTCATGGCAGGTCTCTCAGGAAGCCCAGGCCACCCTGACCAAGGACGCCATGGAGAGGCACAAGGTGGCCCTTGCCTTCTCCACTAAGGCAGGACTGGCCCAACTCGGTGCCTGGTTGAAGGCATTCTCTGACAACCCTAATTCCCTCCACCAAGACTCGGCATCTGGTGTCTACGAGGCCCTATCTACCCTCGCTTTCGGTCTCGCCTCCGGCTCTGCCATCAACCTTCGCCCTCAGCTGGATATGGCGGTAGGGGCCCGGCTGAACCTCCGACGGGAGACCTTCAGACACCAGGATGCGTAAGTGCGGCAAGGCCTGCTATGGCTGGCACCCTTTGGCCCGTCCCTCATCCCAGAACAGGCCCTGCGGGAATGCTTGGCCGCGTAACCGACCTTCATCACGGTTGCTGCCCCCCGCCAGTTGCCAGCCCAGACCAGGCACCCTAGGCAGCAGCGACAACAATGCCAGAGGCAGCTCCACAGGCACTCCAGCAACCAGGGACATTCTCAGGCCTCCCACCTCAACTCCCGCCAGAACATCTGTGAACTGCTCTTTCAAGCCCGCCTGGGGCAGCGAGGGGTCATCAACAACGGTTCTCCCTCTGGCGGCTGGGCGTCGAGGGTCGTCAGGCAAGGCCTCACCTGGCCATGGATCCGCTTGCCTCCACTCCAGACACCCAGCAAGTGGACCAAAGTGAACAGCCACATAAAGGAGCACGTCCAGTCCATGCTGCAAGAGGGGATAGTGAAGAGGAGAGAAGGACGTGTCTTTCTGTTCCTTTTATTCACTGTCCCCAAGAAGGAGTCGAACAGGGAGAGATTGGTGGTGGACCTCAGCCGCCTGAGTTGCTTTATCAAGCAGGACCATTTTCTAATGGTGTCGGTAGCTCAGGTCCGCCTCCATCTCAAACAGGGGGCGTGGCTATCTTCCATTTACCTGGAAGACGCCTACTGGCATGTCCCAATCTACAGGAGGTTCAGGAAGTTTCTGGCTTTCCAGGTGGAGGGGGACGTGTTTCAATTTACCCGGGTCTCGTTCGGTCTCTCCCTAGCTCCGAGAGTCTTCACCAGAATCGTGAGGGTCTTGACCATGGAGCTTACCCACTGCAAGGAAGACGTCCTCATGTATCTGGACGACTGGCTGATCTCGGCCTCGTCCAAGGAAGAAGGCGTATCAAGCACCAGGGTAATATTGGCCACGGAGGAGGGCATGGGTTTCAGAATCAACCACCCGAAGTCCTCCCTCTTACTATCACGAGAACTAGTGTGGCTGGGAATAGCATGGGACACTTCCAAGGCTTCCCTCCGCCTCTCCCCAGCGCCTCTTTGTTGCCTCAATGTTGCCCAGCTTCAATCGCCGTCAGTGGTAGGCCCTCCTAGGCTCTCTCAACTACGCTGCAGAGATGGTGCCCCTGGGTCGTCTGGTTCTCCACCGCCTGACCAGAAAGGTCAACATGGCCATCCCAGTCGAACCCAGGGATGTCGCACGTCCCATGTCCACTCACTTGTCCGCCCTTCTACGTCCCTGGCTGTCTCACGAAGCCCTGCGCTGGTGGACGCTCTGGGTCCCACCAGCGCCCACCTTCTTCGTAGCATCGGATACCTCCGACGTAGGTTGGGAGTACCAGTCTTCCAAGGGTTTCCAGCAGTTTGAGGGCTGGACAGACGAGTGGACGGCGGCTCACATCAACGTATGAGAGCTGTACGTGGTGTGGAAATTCCTGGAGGACAACCAGACGATCCAGGACGAGGACATCTGCTTCAAAATGAACAGCGCAGCAGCCATTTTCTGCCACAATGGGCAGGGCACGTCCCACTGAGCCCAATTGCTGTCAATCTAGGAGCAGATTTTCAAGGAGGCACACCGCCGGAATATCCACCTGTCCGCTCGCCATGTCCCGGGGATCGAGAACGGCTTGGCCGACGCTCTCTCCCGCTTCAAGGAGATATCAGTAGAGTGGACACTACGCCAGAGTGTGTTTCAGTCACTGACAGAGCGGTGGGGTCGGCCGTAGGTGGACGTCTTCGCCTCTGCGACATCCGCCCAGCTCCCAACGTACTGAAGTCGGCTGACGCCGACACCACACAGGGGCCCAGACGCCTTCACGGAGGACTGGAACAGGTGGAACTCCATCTACCTGTTCCCGCCCCCTTTCTACGGGTCTGCCACAAGCTTCACAGCTTCAAGGGGAAAGTCCTCCTCCTGGTCCCCTATTGGCCGGCTCAACCGTGGTTCTCAGAGCTACTCGGCTGGTGTCCGCATCCACTGATGTTGGGAAAAGCCTGCCTCTTCAATCCCCTCATTGCCAGGCTGCAGAGATCACTTCACTTACACGCATGGAGTTTCTCCGTGCCTCCCTGGGCAGACTGTATTCGCATAGAGTGGTGGAGGACATCTTGTCAGGACTAAGACCCTCCACTACTCGATAATACGAATCCTGCTGGAAAGCCTTCCAGCAGTACCTTAAGGAACAGGGCGCTCCCATGCCCAGCAAAAGTATAATACAAGAGTTCCTCTCGTCCCTAGCACTCAAGCAAGGCAAGTCTATCCCGACCCTCTCCGTCCACCTGGCTGCCCTCACCGACCCTTCTGGATTATGGGTATGGGGTGAAGGTTAACAACAGGTTGGTTACCTTGCTGAAGTGGGGCCTGTTCCACCAGCGACCGCTTGCTAGACCACCCCGTACATTCCGGTCCTTGGAGAAAGCCCTCTCCCTTCAGTCCTTATGTTGTCTGTATTATGAACCACGCCATCTATTGTGTCATGATCTAACTACCCAGCACTACCGAGCAACGCCATCTAGGGACGTGACCTGAGTATGACTAGTCTTAGTCACCACTCCGGGTTTCCTTTCTCCATATCCTGGTTGTTGCGTCACCTCCTCCAACTCTTCCTCATCAGCTCCGGATCGAGCAGAGTTCAGTTCACTCTGGGAAGTGACCGCCCTTGGATTACCTATCCTGGAAACCTACGGCACAGTGACTACCTACCATCTTCTTCAATACTCAGCCCTACTCATCAGACACTTCAGCACCGCACTTGAATATTGTAACCCTATATTACCTCCCACCTCCACTTGCTTCAGATTGTTGTATGTTGTATAAATATGTATATACTGTTAAGCCAATGTTGCGTATGTTTAAGTTAAGTATGGTTAAGGGTAAATTATAGAAAGCTGGATATTTTGTTAAGGAATTTATTGTACTTTATTATACACAACAAAAACTCGCATCCTTTGTCTACCCTTTTATAGTCCGATTGTCTTTGTTTGTTTAGTTTTTTTATTGTTGTTGCCTGTTGGGATCTGGGTAGACTTTTAACTATATTCTAAACCAGTTTCTAAATCCCCAACTCGTAACAAATGGCGACCGTGACAGGACCCGACCTTAAATGCCATATTTCTTCCCCCCTTGTTACTCCTTGTTAATTATTCCTCCCAGTCACTTCTGTTCACAATTGCTTTACGGTGGTTTAAAGTTCCCTTCATATATGTGTGCATATATTGGTATTATCGTACAGTAAGAGTGACAGACGCAGGATATTAGGTTCCGAGTGTCATAAGGCTTACCTGTTATTCCACGTAGGCAGTCGTGTAGTAATTCTTATCGAGTGTAGGGAAAAATCCGGATCTGTTTAATGCCTTACCCTCGCTCCAGAGTTGGCTGTTCCATAGTCACTAGTTTAGGGTGAAGTGATATCTTGGGACGCCCTGTTCTACCAGGACCCCATAATTATAAAGCCTCAATTATTGTTCTTCTCATTATCTCATTCGGGGTCAATAATAAAGTAACTCAAGGGTTGTTTATCCGGATCTTTATATTAATGCCGTAATACGCCCTTCCTGTTTCAAGTATCTTTCCAAGTCTCTTATCCTTATTTAAGGATCTTATCAGAAGAACAATATTCATAAGTGTAATTTCCCTAGGTATAACTTGGGTAGTTTCCGGGACTTTCTGGTTATCCACTGTCGTGATATTTTCTAGGGTAATCCACTTATCTTATCTTTTTGGCCATTAGTTAATTTATCTAGTTTTTCTTAACAATGACCACCTCAGGATTTGATCTCCAGGATTTTATTGAAAATCCTTCCGTATCTAAAATACGTGTTAATATCCTGTAGAAAGAATGGAAAGGAATAGCCACCTATTACAATATCCCATATTCACAGCAAATGACTAAGGAAGTGTTAAAAAATCAGGTAATTGAAATGTTGGTTAAACAAGAAGTTTTAGAAGAATCCTCTGTTGACCAATTAGCGCCCATGTCCAATACACTTCAACCACTATCTACCACCCCTCCTAACTCAGAAGTTGCCTCCGGTCTGGCTAGCCCTCAAGAAAAAACACAAAGAGTAGACGCCTTAGAAATAGAACGAGCTAGGTTCGAGTTCCAAATCAAAATGAAAGAACTCCAGTTGGAACAGGCCAAGTTGGAGCATGAGGAAAAGTTGGAACAGGCCAAGTTGGAGCATGAGGAAAAGTTGGAACAGGCCAAGTTGGAGCAGGAGGTTAGACTGAAAGAACTACAGGTGAAAGAGATAGAAGTCACCTTAACATCGGAGTTTAAATCAAAAGAAGTGGCATTAAATGAGAGACTAGCTGCTTTTAACCCTGCTAATGCTTCTTCCCTTGTTCCCGAGTTTGATGAATCATATATGGACAGGTCATTTAGGACTTTTGAGAAAATAGCCGGGAAGAATGAGTGGCCTAAGGACCAGTGGGTGTCGGTGTTAGTTCCTAAATTATGTGGTAAGGCTCGTAGAGTTTATAACTGTTTAAACCAGACTGATGACTATGATAACGTAAAAAAGAATATCCTCACCTCTTATGCTATCACGCCAGATAGATATCGGCAGAAGTTTCGTAAACTAACCAAAACATTTTCACACACTTTTGTTGAGTTTGCTCAAGAAAAGCTTAGGTTTTTCAAGAAGTGGTTAGAGGCTACAGAGACCTCCACATTTCATGATTTATTAAACTTGGTAGTCCTGGAGGAGTGGAAGAGCAAGATACCATTTTACATCTTGAAGCATGTGGAGGAGCATGGAGAGGTTAATTTTGGGCGTGCGGCTGAGGTGGCTGATGCGTACGCCTTGCTGGTGGAGTCACTGGGCAGTAGGGAACGTGGTACTTTCCAGCATGTTAGGTCCTCCTCTGATGATAACCTTGGCGGACGTGAGTGGTAGGTCGAAAGGTCCCACACCTACCCCCCCCCCCCTGATGCAACCAAGTTTTATTGTTCTTACTGTAAAAAACCAGGCCATACGATCCAGTCTTGTAAACACCCAAAGTGTCGGTCTTCTAAAAGTAGTTCCCTGGATCCCAAATTCAAACCAATAGCAACCACCAATGTGGAAAGGCCCCATCAGGATCTCTTCTCTTCATTCAGCTATGAGGGAAAAATTTCAATCATAGAGGGGTCTCGTTCTTTCCCTATTCGTATACTACGTGATACGGGCGCAGCACAATCTATCCTCCTGTTTAACGTCATTCCTGATATATCTACAGCATTTACTAATGAGAGTGTTCTAATTTCAGATCTCTCATCCCATTCTTCCTATCCCTTAGCTAAAGTGCACCTCCAATGTCCCTTGATTACTGGGGAAGTGCAAGTAGCCATTAGGAAAGACCCAATGCCTGTGAGCGGCATTCATTTATTATTGGGTAATGACTTGGTAGGAGATCTAGTGGTTCCCAACATAAAGACAGTCGACTCTCCCTTACCTGTCAACTCCACCACTGACCTTGAAGAAACTATTCCTCACCTTTTCCCATCTTGTGCTGTCACCCGGTCACAGAGTGTGCAAAATGGGCCCTCTTCATCTAAAACCACCTCCAATATCTTCCTACCCACAGAAGATCTGTACGATAAGACCATTAGTAAGGATGAGCTCAATAAAGCCCAACAATCTGATCCATCTTTGTATAAACTTCATCACGCTGCAGTTGAGGGTAAAGATTTTAACACCCTTCCTTGTTTGTATTATCAGGAAGGGGTTTTGATAAGGGCCTATAGACCCCCTGAGCTTACCCATCTAGACACGTGGTCTGAAATACATCAAGTGGTAATTCCCTCCTCAGTCAGACCAGCATTAATTGCCCTTGCCCATGATGGTATTTCAGGACATTTGGGAATCCTGAAAACATATAAAAAGCTCCTCCAACACTATTACTGGCCTGGACTTAGGAAGGATTTGTCAAAGTACCTAAAATCTTGTCATATTTGTCAACTGGTAGGAAAACCAAATGAAAGTATACCAGCAGCTCCCATTAAGCCCATCCCAGTATTTTCTACACCATTTGAAAAGATTGTTGTGGATTGTGTGGGCCCATTACCAAAGACTAAGAAGGGAAATCAATTCCTGCTCACAGTTATGGATACCAGTACACGTTATCCTGAGGCTTTTCCCCTTAAAAGCATAACTTCAAAACATGTAATCAAACCTCTTTTGCACCTTTTCACTTCAGTGGGCATTCCTAAAGAGATCCAGTCCGATTAGGGCACCAATTTTACAAGCAATCTTTTCAAACAGGTGATGAAAGACCTCAGTGTGGACCATTGTACATCTTCGGTTTACCACCCACAATCCCAAGGTTGCTTGGAACGGTTCCATCAAACTTTCAAATCAATGCTAAAAAAATACTGTATAGAACACCAAAAGGAATGGGATGAAAGCATAGACTTGTTACTCTTTGCCATCAGGGAATGTCCCCAGGAGTCATTGGGTTTCTCCCCGTTCGAGTTACTATATGGGAGACAAATTAGGGGACCCCTTAAAATAGTAAAGGAGCAGTGGTTTGACACTCCATCTATTAAGCCCGCAACAGTTTCCCAATACATTGACACTTTACGGGACAAATTTACTGAAGTCCGAACCATTGCTCAGTCAAACTTAAAAAAAGTCCAAGACAAAATGGTGAAGTCCCAACCTAAATTAGATGAAAGATCATTTTCTCCAGGTGACAAAGTGTTACTCTTTCTACCCATTCCAGGCTCTCCCCATAAAAGCAAGTTTACTGGTCCCTATATAGTTGCTAATAAACTATTTCCCCTCAACAATATAGTCCATACTCCTGATCGTAGAAAAGATTCACAACTTGTTCACATTAATCTCATGAAACTTTACCATTCCAGGCAGTTAGAGGAAGACATCCCAGAGGCTATAAGCCTACCTGTATTGCATACGGCTTTGTCAGGGCCGGAGACAGATGACATGGACCTATTGGAGAATTTAGACTTCCCTCTACCTAAAGAAAACCCTGCTAACAGTCACATACTCAACAACTTGGATGAGTATTTTTCTGTTCTGGATCCATCTCACGCAAAAGATCTCACTAAGTTATTATCAACATTTCCTAAAGTCACGTCAGACCTCCCAGGGTTTTGCAATATACTTAAACATGATATTAAGCTAACCTCAGATGATGTACAACCCATTAGGCAATCAGCATATCGGCTAAATCCACAAAAAAGAGAGATTATGAAAAAGGAGGAAGATTTTTTGTTAAAACATAACTTAGCTGAGCCTAGTACCTCCCCCTGGGCTTCACCTTGCCTTCTTATTCCAAAACCCGATAGCAGTTTTCGTTTCTGTGCCGATTATCGTAAAGTGAACCAGGTCACTGTCTCAGACTCCTACCCTTTACCTTTGATTGAAGATATAATAGACAGCATAGGCTGTGCAAAATTTATTACAACGGTGGACTTGATGAAAGGATATTATCAAGTGGGACTCACAGATAGGGCAAAAATAATCTCAGCATTTATAACTCCATTTGGTCTTTTTCAATATTTGGTTATGGCGTTTGGCTTTTCTAATGCTCCGGCCACATTCCAGAGGGCAATCAATTACCTGATTCAGGACCTAGATGGGACGTTCGCCTACCTGGATGACCTGGTGGTGGTGTCGGACGGCTGGGACGAACATCTGGTGCGTTTGGAGATACTGTTCGCACGACTGCAAGAGACTGGATTCACCATAAACCTGGCTAAATCTGCTTTTGGCCGGGCCTCATCGACTTACCTGGGACATATCAATGGGCATGGTATGGTGAGACCCAAGGAAGCAAACGTTAAAGCCATCTTGTCCTTCCCCACTCCAAGGACGAGGAAGGAACTCATGCGTTTCCTGGGGATGTGCGGCTACTACCGCCGGTTCTGCAGTAACTTCTCCAGCGTGGCCGGACCCCTCACAGACCTTACCAGTTCTGCGGTCCCTTACATCTGGAACCAGAGGTGCGACCAGTCTTTCCACCGCCTCAAAGCCTTCCTTGCCTCCAAGCCTGTAGTCCACCCACCTGACTACACCTTGCCCTTCCATCTGCAAATCGACGCTTGCGGTGTCGGAGTGGGGGCTGTGCTCCTACAACCCGACCCAACCACTGATGTCCTTCACCCTGTGGCATACTACTCCGCCAAGTTGAAAAAACATCAGACCAACTACTCGACCATAGAGAAGGAGGCCCTGGCTCTGGTGTTGGCAATAAAGAAGTTTGAATGTTACCTCCAATCTCGCCCACAAACAACCCTAGTCTTCACTGACCATAACCTGCTCACGTTCATCCAAACCAACAAGACCTCCAACCAGCGAATCCTCTGCTGGGCTCTCCTCACCCAGCCCTATAATCTACAAGTCAGGCACATAAAGGGGGTGGACAACCTGATTGCGGACTCCTTATCCCAAGCTCCAGTGGAAATGCAGCAGCTACTCTCCAGATGCACCAGGTGATCACCTCCTTCGCGTCTGCGCTACGGAGGTCTTTGGAAGGGGGGTGTATTACGAACCACGCCATCTATTGTGTCATGATCTAACTACCCAGCACTACCGAGCAACGCCATCTAGGAACACGACCCGAGTATAACTAGTCTTAGTCACCACTCCGGGTTTCCTTTCTTCATATCCTGGTTGTTGCGTCACCTCCTCCAACTCTTCCTCATCAGCTCCGGATCGAGGAGAGTTCAGTTCACTCTGGGAAGTGACCACACTTGGATTACCTATCCTGGAAACCTACGGCACAGTGACTACCTACCATCTTCTTCAATACTCAGCCCTACTCGTCAGACACTTCAGCACTGCACTTGAGTATTGTAACCCTATATTACCTCCCACCTCCACTTGCTTCAGATTGTTGTATGTTGTATAAATATGTATATACTGTTAAGCCAATGTTGGGTATGTTTAAGTTAAGTATGGTTAAGGGTAAATTATAGAAAGCTGGATATTTTGTTAAGGAATTTATTGTACTTTATTATTTCACAACAAAAACACGCATCCTTTGTCTACCCTTTTATAGTCCGATTGTCTTTGTTTGTTTAGTTTTTTTATTGTTGTTGCCTGTTGGGATCTGGGTAGACTTTTAACTATATTCTAAACCAGTTTCTAAATCCCCAACTCGTAACATCTGTTTTTCTTATGTTCTTGTTCCTATGAAACTTTTACCATTACGTGGATTAATCTGATACCTGTCTCACCCCAGGATCCATTCACCATTGAGCTGTCAAAGGACCGCCTACTACAGAAGGCCCTCTTCCTCGTAGCACTGGCCACGGACTTCAAGTCCTCCCAGCTCAAAGCATTCACGAGGCTTGACCACTGGACCTTCTTCGCCCAATGAGAATCTGCAGTGTCCTTGACACCTTCTCCCACCTCCCTAGCGAAAAATGAGATGGAGAACCACAGGGTCCATCCAGTAGTGGTTCCGGCATGGAAGGTGAAGGGCGAGCACCAACGACTCTGCCCGATCTGGACTCTTCGCCAATACCTCTGGCCTTACTAATGAGGTTTTCTCAGTTTGACAGAACTTAAGTCTAGTATATTATTACCCCAGGTGGGTTTGGCTATATGTTAACTTAGGAAACAGTCATGAACTGTTTCAAGAAAATCCTCTTATTCTGAGTTACCCGTAAGTCAAACCATTCTATTTGGCTAAAGATAAAATCACATACTATACAGAGTTTGCTATGCATGGATTCCCTGCACATTTCATCTTAAATAAGTCTCTTATTAACTCTATCAAGATTAGGAGGTCTATATTTTACTCCTATGATTAATTTTTTCCTACCATCGGTTAATTCTATCCACATTGTTTCTGTATTCAGTTCAGTTTTTATTTGCTTATTTTTTTCACACTTCAGATTATCCCTGACATTGATTGCTACCCCGCCTCCTTTCCTAATCTGCCTATCGATATGGAATAATTTGTAACCTGCAATTTGGTATTCGACAGGTAACTCACGTGAGTTTAAGTTTATCCATGTTTCGGTGAATCCTATTATATCGATTTTTTCGGTACATACCAACATCCTGATTTCATCCATTTTCTTTCTCATACTTCTACTGTTTGCATAGTAGGTTTTAACTCCCTGCCTATTTTAATTTTGTTATCATTTCTAGCAGTCTCCTCTTTTCCCGTGCTCACATGCTCCCCTAGCAGTTTAAAGACTTCCACATCTTTTGAACTGCCCTCTGGAGAGAGGCAGCTAGGGTTGCCACCCAATCCCTAGACAGATGTACCCCATCCCTAGCAAAAAGGCCCCTTATACTGTACAAGTTATCCCACTTGCCAACGAATGGAACTGATATTGACTTGCAATATCTGTCAGGACGGCTGTTGACACCAATTGCCATTGACAACCATTCATTGCCAACTCTCCTCCTAGGCAGGACACCACATGTGATAGGGAACCCTCCCTTCACCCTAATATGTTCTATAGCTGTCTTGAACTTATGAAGGAGCTCCTCACTCCTACACTGGCCAATATCATTGCCTCCTGTACTGAGGCATGTAATGGGTTTGTTCCCATCACCAGACAAGATATTGTCCATCCTGTCAACTATATCCCCCACCCCTGCTCCTGGCAAACACACCCTCATCCTATTTTTAATTTTCCAAAAAAAAAATCTTATTTAATTTCCAAATTTCTAAAGATAATCACAATGAATGCAGTCGAATCTCCATCAAATAATCTCTTACTTTAGAAAATATATAAATAAATCCATAATCCTTTGTTTACCGTAGTAAATAGCGGAAGATTCAGAGCAGCGCGTTCGAACCTCCATGAAATAAATCCCAAGTCGGGTACATCACACACACACACACAGAAGCTCATCCAGTTGACATCCGAATAAACAAATTTAATTCTCAACTTTGAAATGGACGATCAAGGTATTAAGGTTTCGTATCTATCATACAATATATACATATAAAAATACATATATATTTTACTGGATCCTTTATACGACTAAGTCCATGGCGTTGCTCAGCTAAATCCAAGTTAAAGTTTTCTGAAAGTCTTTGGACAGTTTTTTTTATTACATTTACCTTCGTTTGTCAAACAATTTTACTTGTGTATTTTTGTGGAAACAGACAGACATAATAACTGACTGACTTACTAACTGGCTTATTGAGCAATTGGACGACTGACTAATTGACTACTGTCCCTCTACTCACAGTGTGTGTAATATCAATTACCTTTGCTCGGGCATAATACTCCTGGACTGTCACTATATTGTTGCCACTTTACCTGCAACTCTCCTTGTATCTGTACTTGTACTGTTCCTGTTATTGTGCATGTATAGTCAGCCAAAAGATCCAGCGACCCCACCATGGTTCTCGTACTGGCAATTTTACCTGGCAATACTTGGTAAAGTAAGGCTGTATGTAAAGGTGATTGTGATTGGTGGATCTATTTTCGGCTGTCTCACTGTCAGGATAAATATTTAACATTACAAAGGTAGATTTTTTTTTATAATACTAAACATATTCATTGTTATTTTAGATAATGAGAAGTTTCCAAATGTTCATATATTTGTTTAGATAATAAAGAAAATTTGATTTGAGAATCTTGTGGCAGTCCCCGTTGTAGTTGAGTTGCCAATTCATTAATATAGTTTCTTCATTATTTAATCAAATTTACGAAATTTTACCTTTGGATTGTTTAATATTTATCCTGACAGTGGGGCAGCCGAAAATAGATCCACCAATCACAATCACCTTTACATACAGCCTTACTTTACCAAGTATTGCCAGGTAAAATTGCCAGTACGAGAACCATGGTGGGGTCGGGAAATCTGGCTGACTATACATGTTCTTATTATTATAAATGTTCTTGCATCGCTACCTGTACCTGTCTTTGTATCTGTACATTACCTAATCTTGTATCTGTACTTATCCTTGAACCAGTACCCCACCTGTTCTTCCACCTGTACTATTGCTTCACACGGTGGTAAATAACCGTGTGGTGACGGGGAGCATCACTGTGGCTTGAGTCATGACGTATTAAACAGACTGATGGCTATTGATTTATGCCAGTTCATGTGTGTCCTCTGAAAACACACACACACACACACACACACACACACGCTACAATGATATGACTTATTAAGGAAGTCACCTTCGTTGCTTCAGCTCTGAGGTGACTCGAGAGGCCGATACCGGGCCGAGAGGGTCATCCACAGATGCTGCACATGTCAAGAGCTACAACTAGTGCGGGAGAAGCGGCGGCAGCGTCTTTCCGGCATTGGCGCTTGTCTACCTCGGTATGCAATCCGACTACCTCGAAAGTGTTGACACCCTCTTGTGTGGTGCTCCTCCAAGTGTTACGGTGTGGAGTAATCGTCTCCAAAGTGAGGGGGTCGATTTGGCACTTTTCAAGTTTGTCTTAACACTATCACCATACCTTTTCAGTTGCCCGCCAACGTTACGTTTACTATTCGTTAGGTGACTGTAAAGTAGCTGCTTTGGCAGTTTACTGTCGCCCATGCTGGTAACATAGCAAACCCAACTTAATTGTTCAAGGATAATGGTAGCCTCGATGCTCCACCAGTTGGTGTCAGCGATAATACTAGCATTTGCTCTCTTTTCTTCCCAGCGAACTCGGAGGACTGAACGTAGACTGCGATGAATTTTGGTGAGCAGTCAAAACGGCTGAGAGTCCGCCAGAGGGCTACCCTGTTGACCTAGTTGAAGGCCTTGGTTAGGTCGATGAAGGCCATGCACAGGTCAACACGCTGTTTTCTGCAGTTTTCCTGTATCTGGTGGGCATCAAAGCTCATGTCAGTGGTGCCATGTGATGGTCTAAGGCCACATTGAGATTCGGGGAAGAAGTTTTCTGCCTCAGGAAGAAGTCTGCTTAGGAAGACTCGGGCGATAATCTTGCCAGCTGCAGACAGCAGCTCAGATCTCGTTATCAGGTCAATCTCAATCATCAGGTCTCCGGGTAGGGTACATTGTGTGAGGTCATGTTTTTCACCCCCAAGCAAGATACCCCTTTTCTCAGCTGCCTCTTCAAACTATCAAAGTTTGCCCTTCTGAAATCTGGGGCTTTAGTGGAATTTTCCTTGCGGTTGCCCTGAAATTCTAACTGGAATCTAATTTCTTTGTGATCTCTGTTAACAAGTTCGCTCCCTACCTCGACAATATTAATGAAGTTTTCTCTGTTTGACAGAACTAAATCCAGTATATTATTACCCCGGATAGGTTCGGTTATATGATGACTTAGGAAACAGTCCTGGATCGTTTCAAGAAAATCCTCTGATTCTGAGTTACCCGTAAGGTCAATCCAGTCTATTTGGCTACAATTAAAGTCCCCTACTATACAGACTTTGCTAAGTATGGAAGCCCTGCGGATTCAGTCCCAAATAAGTTGCTCATTAACTCTATCAAGATTAGGAGGTCTATATATTACTCCTGTGATAAATTTTTCCCTACCATCGATTAATTCGATCCAAATTGTTTCTGCATTCCGCTCAGTTTTTATTAAATTTCAATTTCAATTGTTTATTCCTTGATAGAGGAAGCGGGATCCTAGTGCTGTCACTAGGTACCCCTGTACAATAACACCAGAAGCATCTGGCATATGTCACAAGTATATACAGTATAAATATTATAAAGGGGCATACTAAATCCTAGA
>NW_024748502.1:515549-543049 GCF_018991925.1 Homarus americanus
AAACACACAAACAATAGAGCGAGGACAAGCAGCGCCGGGACAAACACACAAACAATAGAGCGAGGACAAGCAGCGCCGGGACAAACACACAAACAATAGAGCGAGGACAAGCAGCGCCGTGGTAAACACACACACAATACAGCCGGACAAACACAGAAACAAAACACAGACGAGTGTATTATCTTTCTTCTGATACTAATATACAGTATGTGTACAATCTACTTCAGTATGTTTTACAGTGAAGGGCACAAACAACCTTATGAAACGTAGTGGATGGTTGGCTGGCTGGCACGTTGGTTTGTTGGTTGGTTGGGTGATTGGCAGGTTGGCTGGTTGGCTAGCTGTCTGGTTGTGTGGTTGGTTGACTGATTGGTTGACTGGTTAGCTGGCTGGTTGGCTGGCTGGCTGGCTGGTTGGCTGGTTAGTTGCTGGTTGGCTGACTGGTTGGCTGGCTGACTGGTTGGCTTGCTGGCTAGCTGACTGACTGATTGGCTGGCTGGCTAGTTGGGTGGCTGGCTGGCTGACCGGTAACATTAAAATTAAATAGTTTGAGTGTAAGGTGGATTATAGACCCGCCCTCATAGTTGGATTATAGACCCGACCTCACAGGTGGATTATAGACCCGCCCTCACAGGTGGATTATAGACCTTCCCTCACAGGTGGATTATAGACCCGCCCTCACAGGTGGATTATAGACCCGCCCTCACAGGTGGATTATAGACCCGCCCTTACACATTACTAACACATGATAATATAATGGGGATGAGAGGAGACCGCGACCCTGTGTGTTAACTACATATTGGTGTGTCATTAATCCTTAGCTAATGTAATGTACTGATTATAGAGGGTGATTCCGCCCTTAATTACAAAGATACGTGATTCAAACATGTATTATAACACCAGACATGAACACCTGACATGATTGACCCTTGTTTAATGAAAGACCAATTTAGTGATTCAGTATATATTTGTAATTACTGAAACTTAGAATGTTCGTCTGTCTCTTGATTCAAAAAATACGTGGTTGAAATATATATTGTAGAACCAGACGTGAACACAAATGAATATGTAGTTGGATTCTGGTCAAATGAGAGACTGTTAGTTGATGCAGTACATAATGTCTGTGTTGCATTAATGTTTGGTTAATGGAATGTATACTCATGCTAAGATTCTTAACTAAAAGGTAAATGCCAGGCTAAGGTGAATATATTACATAATACCTTGTAAATTATTATTTAAATGAGTGTAAAATATTATGTAAATGAGAATGAAATAATAAATGAGTTGTTTAGTTAACCATCTAAAACCTATTATAGTTTCTGGTCTTGAATTAGAATGAAGCAAAACCTGTTATTTCTAATCCCTGAAAATCTTGAAATTTAATGTGTTTTTTTTAATTGGAATTTGAATTTGATTTTGACAAGTTGCTCATTCGTCCACTACATTATTCCTTCCTTACTCGGGTCAAAGTAGAGGGACGGGGGCTTTTGCCTCTGTCCTTAATCCATTTCTCGCTGCTTACCTTGATACGTTTTAATTAGTGGAGTTGAGAGGTGGCTACGCTGCCTGCTCTCCCCCCCCCCCCTTCCAACACGCACGCACCTGCAGCCTGAATAAAGTTTTTGATGTCGCATCGTGTCAGTTTGTTTCACTTGGTCGAGAGGACAGGAAGGCAGGGAAGACGGAGCGAGGTGAATGATGGAGAGAGATAGAGAGAATGTGAGGAAGGAGAGAGGAGAGAGAGAAAGGGGGGAAGGGGAGGGCGAGAGGGCAGAGAAGAGGGAGAGGGGTAGATGATGTAAGATGGAAAGACAGAGAGGGTGAGGAAGGAGAAAGGAGAGAGAGGGGGAGGGCAGGGAAGATGGAGAGAGACAGAGAGGGCAGGGAAAGGGGAGAAAATTGGAAATGGGGAGAGACAAGGCGAGGAAGGAGAAAGAAAAGAGAGAGGGGAGGATGATAGAAGATGAAGGGAGACAAAGAAGGTGGGGAACGAGAGAGGGAGGGGGAGGGAGGGCAGGAAAGGAGTGAGAGAGGTGGATGGTCGAATAGAGAGAGAGAGAGAGAGAGAGAGAGAGAGAGAGAGAGACGATATACTGTACAAGGATAACATAAATTGCTTCATAAGAAATTCAATATAAAAATCTTTATTGGTTGTCGGAAAGAAAATATCATCAGTGTGTTTCTTTACTTCTAGTCTCTTTTAATATTATCTTTTCTTCATTTTATTATCGTCTTTTATGCACCTCAATCACACAGTGGCGTGTTCTTACCCCCGTCTGTTTACATAGTTACTTGGTGGTCTTATCCAATCACAAGTCCGCACTGGCACCTGCCAAAGTTATGATTGGGTAATTCTGAAGATGTCATCAGGCTGCTGGCCAAGTTTCGGAAGCCATCCGGATCTTCATTTAAGGAGTTATTAGGACTGGCGCTGATACAGAGTTTCGTGGCCTCACGACTTCAACAATCGACTACGTGACCTCGCCGATGATGTCAGCGCTCTTCTTCTTGACATCAATAACGAGGTGTTCAATTTTTTCTTTGACCTGACCGATGATGTCATCGATCTTCCCGTGTCCTCACCAATGACATCAGCGATCTTTTCCGTGACCTCACTAATAGCTTCAAACATAGGTTGGATGCTTATATGAGCAATATGGGTTGTGTGTAATGGGACTGCCCAGTATGGGCCAATAGACCCGCCGCAGTTTCCTCCATTCTTATGTTCTTATGTTCTTATATTCCGTGGCCGTGTAGATTCTCAGACGTGACCTCAAAACGTCACTAATCTCGGCCGTGCCATCGCTTCTGACGTCACTGCAGCCTTGGCGTGTCCGTTGCAAGAGTACGAAGGGCGAGATAGGGTGAGTGGTTATGGGGTGAGTGTGGTTAAGCAGGAGGCGAGAGGCTGATGAAGGGTGAGTGAAAAGAGCTGAGAGGGAGTATAAGAGGGGTGACATACCGCACCATAACAGACGCCATTAACTCACGTCTCGCTATACGTAAACATACAACTTTAACGGCGTCACCTTTCACCTGCGAAAATGGCCCCAGTAATTACTCATTGATCCAGAGAGCCATTTTAGTAGTCCCCCTTCCACCCCTCCTCTTTATCTCTCCCCTTGTGTTCACGCTTCTGTCTCTCTTTTTTATTTTTCTCTTCCTATTCCTTTTTCTTTACTCTCTTTCCTTCTTCTGTTCCTTTTCTCACAACCTCACTTTCTTTCTTTCTATCCTTTCTATATTATTATCTTTCTTTATCATCTCTTTAATTCGGGTTAATTATTTCTCACTTTTGTTTTCTTTCGTTTCCCCTTTTTTGTCATTTTCTATTTCTCCTTTTCTTTACTCTCTCCCTCTCCTTTACCTTTCTCATACACCCACATACTTTTATTTACCCTCATTGGTGTCAGCTTTCAAAAGAGAGAGTGAGGATCATTACACATTGATCCTCTGAGAAAATTGATACTTTCTCTTTTGTTCTGTTATATATTACCATTTTCTTTTTCTCTTCCTTTCTATTTCCATTTATTTTCCTCACATTCTTGCCCTTGTTCACCCCCTCCCCCTCTCTCTCTCCTCCTTTCTATTCCCCTCTCACCTTTCTCTTCCCTCTCCCCTCTTACTTCAATACTTGTGCCCTCTTTTCTTTCTACCTAATTACCCCTCACTGCCCTCTTTCCTCACCCCTTCACTTCCCCTCCTCTCTCCTCCCTCTACTTATAAGCTCCCCTAACTCCTTGTAATTGTCCTCTCTCTCTCTCTCTCTCTCTCTCTCTCTCTCTCTCTCTCTCTCTCTCTCTCTCTCTCTCTCTCTCCTCTCTCTCTCTCTCTCTCTCTCTCTCTCTCTCCTCTCTCTCTCTCTCTCTCTCTCTCTCCTCTCTCTCTCTCTCTCTCTCTCTCTCTCTCTCTCTCTCTCTCTCTCTCTCTCTCTCTCTCTCTCTCTACGTTTTCTCAGTCTTATTTATTGCCTTGTCTGTCTCCGTTGTCTTACCCTGTCCTTACACCTTGTCCGTTTGTCTTACCTTGTCCGTTGTCTTACCTTGTCTCTGTTGTTGTCTACCCTGTCTCTTACCCCCTCTCCGTTGCTTACCCTGTCTCTGTTGTCTTACCCTGTCTCTCCTGTTGTTGTCTTACCCCTGTCTCCGTTGTCTTACAGTGTCTCTGTTGTCTTACCCTGTCCGTTGTCTTATCCTGTCTCCGTTGTTGTCTTACCCTGTCTCCGTTGTCTTACCCTGTCTGTTGTCTTACCCTGTCCGTTTGTCTTATCCTGTCTCCGTGTCTTACCTTTTCTCTACTTACATTTGTCTTACCCTGTCTCTGTTGTCTTACCCCTGTCTCTGTTGTCTTACCCTGTCTCTTTTTCTTACCCTGTCTCTGTTTGTCTTACCCTGTAGATTTGTCTTATCCTGTCTCCGTTGTCTTACCTTGTCTCTGTTGTTGTCTTACCCTGTCTCTGTTGTATCTTCCCTGTCTCTGTTTGTCTTACCCTGTCCGTTGTCTTATCCTGTCTCCGTTGTCTTACCTTGTCTCTCTGTTGTTGTCTTTGTCTCTGTTGTCTTACTTACCCTGTCTCTATTTGTTGTTGTCTTACCCTGTCTCTGTACCCTGTCTCTGTTGTCTTACCCTCTCTCTGTTTGTGCTTACCCTGTCTCTGTTGTGTCTCTGTCTCTGTTGTCTTACCCTGCTCTCTGTTGTCTTACCCTGTCTCTGTTGTCTCTGTTGTCTTACCCTCTCTCTCTGTTGTTGTCTTACCCTGTCTCTGTTGTCTTACCCTGCTCTCTGTGTCCTACCCCTCTCTCTCTCTGTTGTCTTACCCTGTCTGTTGTCTACCCTGTCTCCTGTCCTACCCCACTCTCTCTGTTGTCTTACCCCTGTCTCCTCTCTCTGTTGTCTTACCCTGTCTCTGTTGTCTTACCCCTGTCTCTGCTGTCTTACCCTGTCTCTGCTGTCTTTACCCCTGTCTCTGTTGTCTACCCTGTCTCTCTCTGTTGTCTTACCCCTGTCTCTGTTGTCTTGCTCTGTCTCCACCTCTCTCTGCTGTCTTACCCCTGTCTCTGTTGTCTCTGTTGTCTTACCCTGTCTCTGTTGTCTTACCCTGTCTCTGTTGTCTTACCCTGCTCTGCTGTCTTACACTGTCTCTGCTGTCCCTCTCTGTTGGTTGTCTTGCCCTGTCTCTGTCTCTGTTCTGCTCTTACCCTCTCTGTTGTCTTACCCTGTCTCGTTGTCTTACCCTGTCTCTCCTTACCCCTGTCTCCTGTTGTCTTACCTGTCCCTCCTGTTCCCTCTCCCTGTTGTCTCTTTACCTGTCTCTGTTGTCTTACACTTCTCTCCTGTTGTCTCTGTCTCTGTCCTACCCACTGTCTCCTGTTGTCTTAACCCCTGTCTCTGTTGTCTTACCCTGTCTCTGTTGTCTTACCCTGTCTCTGTTGTCTTACCCTGTACTCTCATTGTCCTACCCTCTCTGTTGTACCCTGTCTCTGTTGTCTGTCTGTTGTACCCTGTCTGTTGGCACCCCTGTCTCTGTTGTCTTACCCTGTCTCTGTTGTCTTACCCTGTCTCTTTGTCTTATCCTGTCTCTGCTGTGTCCTACCCTGTCTCTCTGTTGTCTTACCCTGTCTCTCTGTCTGTTGTCTGTCTCTTTGTCTTCCCTGTCTCTGTTGTCTTATCCTGTCTCTGTTGTCCACCCCTGTCTCTGTTGTCTTACCCTCCACCTCTGTTTGTCTTACCCTGTGCTCTGTTGTCTTACTACACTGTCTCTGTTGTCTCTGTTGTCTTGTCTCACCCCTGTCTCTGTTGTCTTACCCTGTCTCTCTGTTGTCTTACCTGCTCCTCTGTTGTCTCCCTGTCTCTGTTGTCTTACCCTGTCTTTGTTGTCTTCTGTCTCTGTTGTCTTACACTGTCTCTGTTGTACCCTGTCTCTGTTGTCTCACCCTGTCTCTCTGTTGTCCCTGTCTCTGTTGTCTTACCCTGTCTCCCATTCTGTCTCACCCTGTCTCTGTTGTCTTACCCTGTCTTTGTTGTCTTACCCTGTCTCTGTTGTCTTACACTGTCTCTGTTGTCTTACCTGTCTCTTCCCCTGTCTCTGTTGTCTTACCCTGTCTCTGTCTGTTGTCTTACCCTGTCTCTGTTGTCTTACTGCCCCTGTCTCTGTTGTCTTACCCTGTCTCTGTTGTCTTACCCCTGTCTCTGTTGTATCCCCTGTCTCTCTGTTGTCTTTACCCTGTCTCTGTTGTCTTGTTGTCTCTATTTGTCTTACCCTCTCTCTGTTGTCTTACCCTCTCTGTTGTCTTACCCTGTCTCTGTTGGTCTTACCCCTGTCTCTGTTGTCTTCACCCTGTCTCCTGTTGTCTGTCCCCCTCTCTGTCTGTCTTACCCCTCTCTCTGTTGTCCCTACCCTGTCTCTGTTGTCTTACCCTGTCTCTGTTGTCTTCCTGTCTCTGTTGTCTTACCCTCTCTCTGTTGTCTACCCTGTCTCTGTTTTCTTACCCTGTCTCTGTTGTTTACCCTGTCTCTGTTGTCTTACCCCTGTCTCTGTTGTCTTACACTGTCTCTGTTGTCTTACCCTCTCTCTGCCTGCTGTCTCTACCCCCTCTCTCTGTTGTCTTACCCTCTCTCTGTTGTCTTTACTGTCTCTGTTGTCTCTGTTGTCTTACCCTGTCTCTGTTGTCTTACCCTGTCTCTTACTGCCCTGTCCTCTGTTGTCTTACCCCCTGTCTCCGTTGTCTTACCCTGTCTCTGTTGTCTTATCCTGCTCTCTGTTGTCTTACCTTGTCTCTGTTATTGTCTTACCCCCTCTCTCCGTTTGTGTCTTACACTGTCTCTTTGTCTTACCCTGTCTCCGTTGTCTTACACTGTCTCTGTTGTCTTACCCAACCTGTTGTCTTATCCTGCTCTCTGTTGTCTTTACCTTGTCTCTGTTATTGTCTTACCCCCTCTCCGTTGTCTTACCCTGTCTCTGTTGTCTTACCCTGTCTCCGTTGTCTTTACCCTGTCTCTGTTGTCTTATCCTGTCTCTGTTGTCTTACCTTGTCTCTGTTATTGTCTTACCCTCTCTGTTGTCTTACCCTGTCTCCGTTATTGTCTTATCATGTCTCCGTTGTCTTACCCTGTCTCTGTTGTCTTACCCTGCCTCTGTTGTCTTACCCTGTCTCTGTTGTCTTACCATGTCTCTGTTGTCTTACCCTGCCTCTGTTGTCTTACCCTGTCTCTGTTGTCTTCCCCTGTCTCCTTACGAACATCCTTCCTGATCTGCCCACAACAGCTGTCACTTGACATCACTAGTAGGAACATCGTCCGTTATCTGCCCACAACATCTGTCACTTGACATCACTAGTAGGAACATCGTCCGTTATCTGCCCACAACATCTGTCACTTGACATCACTAGTAGGAACATCGTCCGTAACTTGCCCACAACATCTGTCCGCCGGCCTCACTTGTAGGAACATCGTCCGTTATCTGCCCACAACATCTGTCACTTGCCATCACTAGTAGAACATCGTCCGTGACTACCCACAACATCTGTCCTTGGCCTCACTTGTAGGAACATCGTCCGTTATCTGCCCACAACATCTGTCACTTGACATCACTAGTAGGAACATCGTCCGTGACCTGCCCACAACATCTGTCACTTGACCTCACTAGTAGGAACATCGTCCGTTATCTGCCCACAACATCTGTCACTTGCCATCACTAGTAGGAACATCGTCCGTGACCTACCCACAACATCTGTCACTTGACCTCACTTGTAGGAACATCGTCCGTGACCTACCCACAACATCTGTCACTTGACATCACTAGTAGGAACATCGTCCGTGACCCAATTTGCAAACATCTCTGTCACTTGACATCACTGTGAACATCGTCTGTCTGCCCAATAACATCTGTTTCTTGCCATCACTAGGAACATCAGTCTCGTGACTCCTTTAAAATGTCACTTGACTCACTTGTGGAACATCGTCCGTGACCCACCCAGCAAACATCTGCTCACTTGACCACTTAGAACATCAACTGTGACCTGCCCACAACATCTAATATTTGACCACTAGCAGTAAACATCGTCCGTGACCTGCCCAACATTCCGTCACCACATCACTAGTAGAACATCGTCCAGACCTACTCCACAACATCTGTCACTTGACCTCAATTTTAGGAACATCGTCCTGACCTACCCCACAACATGTCATTTTGACCTCACTAGTAGAACATCAACCACAGACCTACCCACAACATCTGTCACTTGCCATCACTAGTAGGAACATCGTCCGTGACCTACCCACAACATCTGTCACTTGACCTCACTAGTAGGAACATCGTCCGTGACCTACCCACAATATGTCACTTGACCTCACTAGTAGGAACATCGTCCGTGATCTGCCCACAATATCTGTCACTTGACCTCACTAGTAGGAACATCGTCCGTGATCTGCCCACAATATCTGTCACTTGACCTCACTAGTAGGAACATCGTCCGTGATCTGCCCACAATATCTGTCACTTGACCTCACTTGTAGGAACATCGTCCGTGACCTACCCACAACATCTGTCACGTGACCTCACTAGTAGGAACATCGTCTGTGACCTGCCCACAACATCTGTCACAGTTATTTACCAAAACTAGTGACTCGGTAAATATATACTTATTAAATCCTTGTTATTTCAGAATTGTTAATTAGGGCGAACCAACAACGGAAGGCTAATTAAACAGTCATTATATATGTGATAATTACCCCTGCGCCAGCGCGAGTTGCCAGGTTGTAAATATTGTCCTGTTATACCCACGAGAGGAAAGTCAAGCTTGTTGTTGTGAAATATACTCTCTCTCTCTCTCTCTCTCTCTCTCTCTCTCTCTCTCTCTCTCTCATTGTCGTTCCTTCTACATCTCTTGTTCTCTATCTTTCTGTGATTCCTTCTCTATCTGCCTCTCTCGTTCTTTCTCTCTAGGCAAGAAAAAACGCACATATGGGGTCACATTTGTCCCTGTATTTTAATCACAAGTTAATTACGTAAATATAAATGAAACAATAATGGACACAACATGACCTCTCACGGAATTTGTATACTTTGGGTCCGAAAATATACGTTAATTGGTCTCGTTGTTAGTCACCTTCCTCGGTAGTGTAAGTCGGTGTGTTGTCTTTATCATATCTTGTGAGAGAGAGAGAGAGAGAGAGAGAGAGAAAGAGAGAGAGAGAGAGAGAGAGAGAGAGAGAGAGAGAGAGAGAGAGAGCACCTTTTATGTATGTAAATATAAAATAAGAAAAATAACTGCAGTTCTCTATCTATCTATCTATGACCTTCAACAACACAGGTTTCAAGGCTTTGTCTAAATGGCTTTATAACGAGGATTTCAACTCCTCCAATGGTTGGCTAATGTGTGTTCTTGCCCGGCTTTTTATTCACTTGTTTACGGCTGCCAGACACCCAGACTGCACACTGGAGTTCACAGCATCTGGGTGTACAGTCTGTCCGCGCGGGTACACTCGCTGCAAAAAGTTTCGGCATTTTTATTTTGCAAGACAATAACACAACGGAGTCACAGTGTTCGTTTTGACATCCATCGGATCCCGCCTTGCAGTTACTTTCTGTAACCAGTGTACCTCTATATATTTATTATATTTATAGATGTGTATACAGTATATGCATGCATATACATATATATCAAGATTTATCTTATCCACGTTTTCATTGTGGATTTACATGAAATATATATATATATATATATATATATATATATATATATATATATATATATATATATATATATATATATATATATATATATATATATATATATATATATATATATATATATATATGTGTGTGTGTGTGTGTGTGTGTGTGTGTGTGTGTGTGTGTGTGTTTATTGAATTTTATTCGATAATTTTCCCCTTTGACTCATCATAAGGAAATGAGTGATTGCTTAATAGATCTGTTTTGTTATTGTTTGTGTATTCTCATTGTGTATTTGTCTAATTGTCTCTGTCTCTCTGTTTGTTATCTCTCTCCTTCCATCTATCTGTCTTCCTTACTTTTACTTACGTGTTTCTCTTATTCCTCTCTTTTTTATGTTTCATAGTTGCTCTTTTATCTTATTTTATCTCCCAAAGTGTCTCTCTCTTCTCTCTCTCTCTCTTATGTCTTTCACCCTTCTCTCTCACTACTCTCTTTCTGTCCCTCTTTTTCTCTCTCCTTCCCCCTCTCTCTCACTTCTCTTTCTGTCCTCTTTTCTCTCCTTTGGCTATATATGCTGGTTGGAATGTTGAGAGAATGTTGAGAAAACTCTTGAGACAGAGAAGTGTGAACAGACAGACAGACATCCGAAAATGAACTTGGTGTGGACACGAGCGAGTAGACACCCGTGGCTGGTGGTGACGCCAGCCCCTCGTGGTACAGTACAGTGCCGGGTCAGACCACCAGTGTTTACGTCCACGGGTCTTAACAGTCTGTAGCCTTTAGGAGGGTCTATTGTCTTGTGCTTGTGATGACGCAGTGTACTGTACCTCTGATATATGAATTTCAACGCCTCCGTCCATGCCATTCCTTGTGGCTAAAATGAAATACAATAGAAGTCGCCAGAGTACTTGTGGAGAAGAATTTGACACCAGTGCCCAATGGTGGTCTCTGAGTGTATGGTCATGAGGGTCGCTGGAGGGTCCAAACACACCGACACACCCCGGGGATCACCATTGATTGGCCCTGAAGACACCAGCGTCAGCGCTTCCCTTTGTCCTATCGTCTTATGTCCCTCAAAGTCTCGAAAGATTTTTAAACAGAGTTGGGAAGGGGGGTGTTGTTCGGGTACACGTCTCTAGGAAGGGCGTCAACCTAAGAGAAAACTCCCTCTGTTAACAGCTGGTTACGTTCGTGTTCCATTCTGCGATAACTACAGCACATGATCCTCACTTGTTAACCTCGCTGGCTCAAAGACCATCTGCCGGGGAGCTTCTGGATCACATTCTCTACGATGAGAGCAGGCATGACCACCAACAAGTTGAAGACCAGACAGGGAACATTCAGGAACATCGGCCCCACCATTCTCTAGTCCGGCGCCATGAGGAGGTTCACCAACACGGCTAAGAAGCTCAAGAACACAATACTCGACGCACAGACCACGCGATCACTGATCTGAACTGTTGTTGCTGGCCGAGGAGGTTTTCCAGGTGCACCACCTGTTGCTTCTTCAGGCGATTGGTTACGAAACTTCCGACCAGCGGATCATCTGCATGTAGGAGATGAGCCTCTCTCTATGAAGGTCAGGAGGCGATGGGATAGTGACAAGTCAACCGATTAGTGGCACTTAGTCTCTGGAGAACATATTCAACCACATACTTGTCCGGGTGGTTCTCTACTGCCTGCTGGGAGAGCAGAGGTGGTGTAATGGGGGTATAGTGGTGGTGTAGTGGTGGCGGTGGTATATTGGTGGTGTACTGGTGTTGAGGTGGTGTTTCTGGTGGTGCGGTGGTGTGGTGGTGTAGTGGTGGTATTTCTGGTGGTGCGGTAGTGGTGTTGATGGTGTTGTGGTGGTGCATTTGCTGGTGGTGTGGTGGTGGTGTTGGTAGTGGTGTGGTCGTTGTGGTGGTGATGTAGAAGGTATAATTGTGTAATTAGAAATTGTGTTACTCTTAGCTGTAGTATATTGTCGGGTTCGCTCCCCGGGCAGGGTGAAACTATGGGCAAGTTTCTTTACGCCATTTGTCTCTGTCTACCCAGCAGTAACTGGGGACCTGAATGTTAATCGATGTGCGGATCGTATTCCGGGATAATGGTTAGCCAGTGCAGTTAGTGAGTTGTCCGGTCTTCTCGGACTATTCCTTGACACTAGGTCATGCAACTCGTAAACTTAGGGTGTGGTTGTTGTGTTGGCGACAGCTTCTACACCTTAAACAAATTCACCCCTAGGTGGCCCTAGGGCCAGTCATCCTTTTTACACGAGGGGCAACCATGATGTTATATATATAATTGTACCTGTAGTGATGTACTAGTAATGATATTTTACCTTAACTTTTGTTCATAAAGTTTTCCTAATTTGTTTTTCTTTAATTTCTACACGATTTTATAAAAAAATTGTGTAGTTTCTCCTACTCTAAACTTTAGTTTTGAAGTTTTGTTAAGCTTTTGTTAATTTCCTCTCTCAACTTCTGAAACTTCATCTTTCAGTTACTTACTAAGACGATAACTCTTAACTCAGAACACTCTCGTGCTCTTAACAAGGAGTTTATAAAATGTTGCAACAAGAACTAAACATTTGGTCATAAGCTGTGTTAGTGCGGAGGAGATCATACGTTCGGCAGCGTTTATAATGACATGTATTTGGAATGGAAGTTCCTTATGCTGCAAGAATCACAATCCGTCAAGTCAGTAAAGACGGAAGTTTCGGATGATTGACCTTTAGCTAAAAAATATTATTATAGGATGTGAGGGAGATTTTTATGGGGAAGAGACTGAGGAACAGATGAAAGGAAAGAGAATAAAGAAAATAGCTGCAGGATATAGAGGAGAGGATAGCGGAAGCTCACGTTGTAAACATGGCAGAGAGAGACAGAGAGAGAGACAGAGAGAGAGACCTCGTTAATACACACACAAAAGTAAGACATTCATTAATCACAAGAAAATGCATCTCACAAGTATGGTCTTAATGACATGGTGATCTATCAAAAGTGACTAATAATTCAAAGACACAATACTTTGGCCTTTTAGTCTTTTTCTTCATGTACTGGTATAGTGTTGAGTGTATATGTATATGTCTGTTGCTTAATGCTTAATACATCAGTAGAATCATTGAAATGCATATGTATGTTTATGTATAAATGGTAATGTATGTTTATGAATGAATAGAAATATCTTTGTTAGTTTAAGTGAATTAAATTGTTTATATATGCCTATGTATGAGGAGAAATGTATGTGTATGTTTATGAGTAAAAAACTATATGAATGATTATGAATAGGAATGTATATGCTTATACATGAGTAAAAAAGTATATGTTTGTTTATATGCTATTATATGTGTGTGTGTGTGTGTGTGTGTGTGTGTATGTGTATGTGTGTGTGTGTGTCAGCAGTTTTCTCGGCCGTATTATGAACAGTATATACAAAATTCATCTCCCCCACACACCACTGCACCTCCTACCACCACTTCCTCCACCTCACTACTGCACCTCCTACCACCACTTCCTCCACCTCACTACTGCACCTCCTACCACCACTTCCTCCACCTCACTACTGCACCTCCTACCACCACTTCCTGCGCCTCACTATTGCACCTCCTACCACTAATTCCTCGACCTCACCACTGCACTTCCTACCACCACTTCCTCCAATGCACCTCCTCCCACCACTTCCTGCACCTCACTATAGCACCTCTTACCACTTCCTGCACCGCACTATTACACCTCTTACCACTTCCTGCACCTCACTACTGCACCTCCTACTACTCCCCTCACACACCACAGGGCCTGTTTTCTGCCGAGAATTTCCTACCTTACACGAATCTTGTTTAGCCGAAGTGCACATTGGACGGGGAGGCAGGGCGAGAGAGAGAGAGGAGCAGTAAGCATGAAGGGGGGGAGGAAGAGAAAGAGTGAGGCCAGTAGACAAGGAGGAAGGGAGAAGGAGAAAAGGAAGGAGAAAGTAAGGAAAAGAAGGTGAGAGACGGTGGACAGAGCAGCTAACACGTAAGATACGATTAAATCTTTTTCCTCAGGTTTTAAAAAATTGGATAAGGTTTTTCAGAGGAAGGATTCCGAGACCACAGGAAGTTGTGCACAGATTGAACGTGAATAATGAATAAAATTGCATCATGTTAGCCACCAGGGGATATAATAGTCACAGTTATTGCTGCTGTTGCATGTTTAGGCTTTAATGGACTTACTTGTATTTTTCCTGAGAAGTTGTTGGCGTTAAGATGTATAACGATGGTGGCACGGTGATGCTGTTATTATTATTATTATTATTATTATTATTATTATTATTATTATTATTATTATTATTATTATTATTATTGTTATTATTATTAATATTATTATTATTATTGTTATTATTATTATTATTATTATTATTATTATTATCATTATTATCATTATTATTATTATTATTATTATTATTATTATTATTATTATTATTATTATTATTATTATTATTATCATTATTATTATTAGTAGTAGTAGTAGTGAGAATTTCCAACATAGGACTTCAAACACATCCAACGAAGCCCGTATTGACGTCAGTGCTCGAGGATTCTGGACGCGGGGACGGCGAGCCTTCTTCGACATCAGGAATTTTGATCACATGGCCGCATGTCACCGTAACTTGGGTCTCGATGCTGCACACAGGAGGAACGAGAACAACAAGATAAGGACATATGGGGAGAGAATTCATAACGTTGATCAAGGCAGCTTCACTCCTCTAGTGTTCACAACCTCTGGCGGGATGGGACCAAGTGCAAGATGCATGTACGTCAGACTCGTGGAGGTGATCTCCGAACAGAAGCAGCAGCCCAGAAGTTATGTTACAGCCTGGATGAGATGTCGACTATCCTTCTCTCTCCTTAGGTCTGCTTTGCTCTGCCTCACGGGAACGAGAGCATCGGCCCCAAAGCCGACAACATTTGTAGATATTGACGATGAGGCAACAGTCACTGAATGCCGCATAGATCCGCGGCTCAACTAACTCAATACAGCTAGGGTAGCTACTTATGTATTAAGATATTAATTTTTAGGTAATAAAATGGCGGCGAAGGTGTGGCTATTTGGGGAGGATGGAGGCCACGTTACAAAAAAAAATAATGAAGTAGTAGTAGAATTCAAAACGTTGATCAAGGCAGTTTCACTCCTCTAGTGTTCACAACCTCTGGTGGGATGGGACCAAGTGCAAGATGATTCTACGCCAGACTCGCGGAGGTGATCTCCGAACAGAGGCAGCAGCCCAGAAGTTATGTTACAGCCTGGATGAGATGTCGACTGTCTTTCTCTCTCCTTTGGTCGGCTTTGCTCTGCCTCAGGGGAGCGAGAGCTTCTGCCCCAATACCGACAACTGCTGCAGATATTGACTATGAGGCTACAGTCACTGAATGCCGCATAGATCTGCGGCTCAACTAATTCACCACAGATAGGATAGCTACTTATGTATTAGGATATTTAATATTAAGGCAATAAAATGGCGGCTAAGGTGTGGCTATTGGGGGAGGCTGGAGGCCACGTTTAAAATAAAAAAATCAGTAGTAGTAGTAGTAGTACTTTTTTAATTTGTATGTAATTTTTACTTATTTATTTAATTTTTTGTAGTAGTAGTTGTTGTTGTTGTTGTTGTAAAGATTGTGAGAAATTTGTAAGGATTAGGTTCTTTGTGGATAACAAAGTAATGCGCTGTTTTATATTAATTGAGTCAAGTTTATATTTGTTGGGGCTATGGTATTAGTAAACGTTTATGTACTTTATGACAATAATAGTTTGTCAAGTTTCTGTATTGTGTACAAGACAATATTAATTTTATGAATTTTTTATGAGAAAATTAAAGTCTTTCGTTTTAAGAAATAAGTAAACATTCTGTACTTTTATCGAAGGGATCGTTTTTATTTACTTCTTTCTCGAGGAAACTTAATGTATTGTGTTCATAAAATAAGAAGTAAAGGCGGAGATAAATCTTGCTGTATTTTATGTATTCCGCGTGACTGAGTGTGAGAGAGAGAGAGAGAGAGAGAGAGAGAGAGAGAGAGAGGGGATGCAGTAAAGGACACATAATATATTTTGTGTGTGTGTGTGTGTGTGTGTGTGTGTGTGTGTGTGCAACCTTTCACGAAGGATCCTCAGGGAAATTAGACTAGGAAGACCTGTAGCCCTCAGCCTTAATCCCACTATGTCATCCTCAAGCTGTCATCCTTTATTTTAACATTAAAGCTTCTCTCGGAACATATTTTATTTTTAAGCTAACAACAGTAGATTATCATGTTTAAGCTTTTTACCTCATTAACCTTATAATACAGATTAATTGGCGATATTTTCAAGGTTAAAGTCATTTGGCCTGACAGGTATTGATGCTCATAATATTTAATTTAACCTTTGAAATATTTTGGTGTTGTGAAATTTCAGGACAGATTTTTTTTTAGTGTTATGGTAAAATTATTTGTTTATATTCTAGTTATTTAAATTGGCTTGATGGTTCTTCGATATCTTCTTTATGAAAACTCCTTGAGGGATTTTTTCTTATAAAAACATTCCTTGAGAATTTCTTCGTTATCCTCCATGGACATATTATGAATCTTGCGGGATTTATTTTTCCTCGTTAAGTAAATATTCCTTCTAGCCTTCCACCCTTTCTCCCTGTTGCTATAAACTATAATATTATTCATGCTTTTCCTTCCACCCTTTCTCCCTGTTGCTACAAAATAGTGAATGCATTCCCTTCCACCCTCTCTCCCTGTTGTTATAAACTATAATATTATTCATGTTTTTCCTTCTACCCTTCCACTCTGTTGCTACAAAATAATATATTCTTACCCTCCCTCCCTCCCTCTCTCCTTTCCTCCCCGTTGCTACAGAATATAATGTATGCATTCCTTCCCTCCTTCCCTCCCTCCCTCCCTCCCTCCCTCACTGTTGCTACAAAACATAATTCATGTTTTCCCTGCCCCTCCCCCCGACCTCAAAATATAATTCATGCTTTTCTTCCTGGCCACTGAGTCCTGCCATCATTGTTATGTACACTAACAGGGTCATAGTAAAGCCGCCATAACTTGTGCTTATATACGCCCAGCCTCCCTCTCTTATGACCACGGTGGACCAACTGCTGTTTTTACGGTGACTCTTGGGATGGCTGTGTATTGTTGAGTTAGGGTGTGGGGGAGTGAGGGAGGATGGTGGTGATGGTGTGAGGGAGGATGGTGGTGATGGTGTGGGGGAGGATGGTGGTGATGGTGTGGGGGGAGGATGGTGGTGATGGTGTGGAGGAGGATGGTGGTGATGGTGTGGTGGTGATGGTGTGGGGGAGGATGGTGGTGATGGTGTGACGGAGGATGGTGGTGATGGTGTGGGGGAGTGAGGGGAGGATAGTGGTGATGGTGTGTGGGGAGGATGGTGGTGATGGTGTGAGGGAGGATGGTGGTGATGGTGTGGGGTGGGGGAGGATGGTGGTGATGGTGTGTGGGGTGAGGAGGATGGTGATGGTGTGAGGAGGATGGTGATGATGGTGGGAGGGTGAGGGGAGGATGGTGGTGATGGTGTGAGGGAGGATGGTGGTGATGATGTGAGGGAGGAGGATGGTGGTGATGGTGTGGGGGGGTGGTGGATGGTGGTGTGGTGTGGAGGTGAGGGAGGATGGTGGTAATGGTGTGAGGGGAGGATGGTGGTGTTGGTGTGGGGGGAGGATTGTGGTGATGGTGTGAGGGAGGATGGTGGTGATGGTGGGGAGTGAAGGAGGATGGTGGTGATGGTGTGGAATGAGGGAGGATGGTGGTGATGGTGTGGGGAGTGGAGGATCGTGGTGATGGTGTGGGGGAGGATGGTGGTGATGGTGTGAGGGAGGATGGTGGTGATGGTGTGGGGAGTGAGGAGGATGGCGGTGATGGTGTGAGGAGGATGGTGGTGATGGTGTGGAAGAGTGAGGAGGATGGTGGTGATGGTGTGGGGGAGTGAAGGAGGATGGTGGTGATGGTGTCGGGGAATGAGGGAGGATGGTGGTGATTGTGTGAGGGAGGATGGTGGTGATGGTTTGGAGGAGGAGGATGGTGGTGCGGTGTGGAGGAGGATGGTGGTGACGGTGTGGAGGAGGATGGTGGTGACGGTGTGGAGGAGGATGGTGGTGGTGGTGTGAGGGAGGTAGATGGTGGTGAGGGAGTGAGGGAGATGGATGGAGGTGGTTATGGTGGGAGAGAGGGTAGGAAGGTGATGTTGTTGGTGGTTGGAATGAGAGTGTTGAGGAGGAGGATGGTGGTGATGGGAGTGAGGGAGGAGAATGGTAGTGGCGGTGGAGTGAGGGATATGATGGTGATGGTGGGAGTTAGGGAATGAACGGGGAGAATGTGTGGTGTGGAGTGAGGGAAGTAGGATGATGGTCGTGGTGGTGAGAAGGTGGTGGTGATAGCGATGATGATGATGGTGTTGGAGATGAGAAGGAGGGAGGGAGGGAGATAGTGGTGGTGATGGTAATTACTGGATCTCACAAAGAAAAAAGACGTGTTGATGGGAATTAATTTCTCTCTCTTTCTCTCACTTTTATTTTATTATTTATGTTTGATTCTTATTTTCATTTCCCTCCACATTGTTTTTTCATCGTATTACCATATATCTGCCTATTGCAGGATCTCTCTCTCTCTCTCTCTCTCTCTCTCTCTCTCTTCTCTCTCTCTCATCACTACTCGCTCTTCCATCATAACCTCATAGTTACTCTCGTTACGAAACTCCTCTCTCTCTCTCTCTCTCTCTCTCTCTCTCTCTCCCCTTGACACACGCCCTAACACTTCATCAGTACCTCCAAGCATCACTACTCGCTCTTCCATAACACACACACACAGACACACACACACCATAACCTCATAGTTACTGGGCGAAGATCGACGTTACGAAACTCCAGTACACTATAAACTTCACCACCAGCTCTCTCTCTCTCTCTCTCTCTCTCTCTTTTTCATGACCCCTAACAACTTTTTCACCACACAAAATTATATTAACTTTTTGTGTCTGCCTGACTCACCAAGACGTATCACCAAACAGAGTCATAAACTTGAGGAGCCAACACATAGCAAAATTGTGAGTAAAAATAATATTATCTCATTCTATCAGTGATATATAAAGCCTGTGAACTCTTGTCTGGTTTAAGGAAGTTGATCATATGTTTATCAGTTTGTGTGTGTGTGTGTGTGTGGAGTGGAGGAGGAGGAGAGGGGAGGTACTGAGGGGAGGCAAGGGGAGGTGGTGAGACAGGGAGATGGGAGAGAGTGTGAGGGGAGGTGAGACGAGGAGATTGAGTAGACAGGGGACAGGTATTGAGGTGAGGGAAGGGACCAGGGGAGGTATGAGGATGAGGGAAGTGTGAGACGGGGGAGGTAATGAGACCAGGAGTATTGGAGACGAGGGGAGGTATTGAGACGAGGGAGGTAATGAGACCAGGGGAGGTGGTTGAGACGAGGGAGGTATTGAGACGAGGAGGTAATGAGACCAGGGAGGTTGAGACGAGGGAGGTATTGGGACGAGGGGAGTGTGGACAGAGTGTGAGACAGGGAGGGGGTGGACGGGGGGAGTGTGGGCAGGGAGGTGGGACAGGGAGGTGAGACCAGGGGAGGTGTGGGACCAGGGAGGTATTGGGGGACAGGGGGAGTAATGAGACCAGGGGAGGGAGAGTTGAGGGGACGAGGGGGAGGGGAAGTGAGACGAGGAGGTATTGAGACAGAAGGTATTGAGACAGGGAGTAATGAGACCAGGGAGGTATTGAGACGAGAGGAGGTATTGAGACGAGGGGGGGGGGGGAGTGAGGTATTTTTTCTGTGTTCATATTTTATATTATTTGGACTAAACTAAGTATTTGTTTATCACTTTTGGCTTAAATATTTATGAGTGATGAAATAAATGAGAATATCAGATAAAGCCAATAAATCAATAAACATTAATACACAAAGAAAAAAGAGGAAGACAAAGAGAAGGATAGAATAAATAAGAAAAGCAAAGAGAAACAAACTAAGAAAGTAAAAACATCATTATACATAAATTAATAGGGAAGAAGAGGATGAGGAGATAGAGATGGAGAAAAAGAGAGACCAAAATAGAAATTATGAATAAATGTTAATTCTCCCTATGCTTAGCCCATAGAGAAGGAACAGAAATAGAAAAATAATTAGAGAAAAACAAAAGCAAAACTCTATACCTCAATAAACAGGGAAGAAGAAGAAGAAGAAGAAGAAGAAGAAGAAGAAGAAGAAGAAGAGTTCTTCGCCTTCATCTCCATCTCTTCCTCACCTCTAATATTTGTCACCTCAATCTTGCCTATCATTTAAACTCTTCTGTCATCCACCAATAACATCCCCAAACAACAGCATTAATAACAATATGCAAAGCATCTCCCCCCAAAAAATATTCCTTATTATTTGAACTAATAATTACGGCACACGATACTTAAGACAGATAATTAAACCATTAACATGTAGAAACTCCGACTGAAATATTTTTTCGTAATTACTTCCTTTCACGACCTAAAGAGACCATTAACATATCATATACAGCATTAAAGTCTTTCCAGAACAGTTTTTGACTCAATGAAGTGTATACAAGGAGAGAGGCGAGGCTTGTATAGTGACGTATTATTTATGGATACGATTATTTGACTCTGCATAAGGAGTATTATGATATATTTATAATTTCTTCTTCTTCTTCTTCTTCTTCTTCTTCCATATTATTAAGATTAATAATAATTTATAGTAATAATAATAATATTATTATTATTATTATTATTATTATTATTATTATTATTTTATTATTATTCAACAATTTCTCATTACAGTCTCAAAGTAATTATATATCATCTCCACGTAATCACACACGAACCTAAGAAAGTATTTATAGTTAAGGAACGACCAGGGAACAGGAATATGATAAATGATTACTTTAATATATTTAATTAGTGTTGACTAAGCTGAATATTTCAAGCTCTTGCTGGGTCCGATAAGCTGGGTACGATTATAGCTGCGTGTGTATTTTTTTATCAGGTTGTCGGATCACATTTTTGCGTGACAATTATTTTTGTGTTTTAAGGTGGATATTCATGAATAGGGAATAACGATGAGAGAGAGAGAGAGAGAGAGAGAGAAATTATGAAATGAAGAAGCTAAGAGATAGGAAAAAAGGAGAAAGACTAGAAAGAATGAAGACATAGGAAGAGAAGTGAAGGAAGTTAGAGAGATAAAGTATTAAGAGACTAATGAAAGGAAGAGATCACCACAGGAGATATTCACCTCTGTAAGTCTGTCGAGGTATTGTGACGTTCCTAAAGCCCTTAAGCTGACAAATCTGTGATATATTTCAAGCTTGTTAGCCGGCACATCTGAGATATAATTTAAATCTCTTTAGCTTATAGAAGTGACGTGTATAAACCTCTTTAGCTGACAGAAGCTATGAAGTGTTTAAATCTTTTTATAGCTGATAACTGTTGATATGCTTATGGCTTTCTACCCGAAGGACTTATTTCTTAGCTTCAACGTCCCCCTAATGCATTAATCCTCTGAATGAATATATGACACGTAGGTAAATGACTAATAAAGCAATGTAGTTGAATAAATGAATAAATATATAAACAATTAAATAAATAATCATAATAATAATAATAAAAATAATAATAATAAAATAATAAGGTTAATAACAGCAATAAAAAGAAAAAACAGAAGAAAATAATAATAATCAACAAAAAACATTTCAATTAACAGAAAGACCAAAACGCCGTGAAAGATTTCCATCATGATAATCCCATAAGTCTAGTACTGGAAGGGTTAATCTCAGTACACAAAGGGTTGACCTGCAACATTCCCCTCCTCAAATCATCTTTACACATGAGATTAAATCGAATTATAAATAGCTTAACATAGTTGTTTTCCCTCTTACCTTAATGGGCAAATATTATAGGTAAGAGGGGGGAGGTATGGGTTAGTAGTTAAATGGGTTTACTTCTAATGGACTCAAGTTCTGATAGGTCTCAGTCCTAATGGGTCCAAGTACTAATTAGTCCTATTTCTGATTTGTTCCAGCACCTATTAGATAACATTGGGGATAAGTGAGTTAGGTTAAGGGAGGTAAACTTAGGTTAGGCTGTGATGGGTTAGGCTTGTTTAATTTAGGTTAGGTTAGGTTAGTTATTTTCTTACAGGGAATAGCCCACCCGGGCACAGGTCATCGACCCACAACGGGGCCTGGGGGGCGAAAAATAAATAAAAAAGAAACAGATTATATTAATCTACACTACGAAGATGCCGGAAAACCAGCTTTATGAAGTGAGACAGACTGTACGAGTATGAAATCACAGAAGAAGGCAGAGCATTCCACAGTTTGGCTGTGTGAGGAAAGAAGGGTGTACTATAACGGGTTATTCTGCTATGGCCGACATCCACACAGAAACGATGGGCACCGCGGGCAAGACGACTGTTAGGAGCCCCGGTGTTGCCGGCGGTACACAGGATGCCAAATCCACCGAGCTTTGCCCGTTAAAGTACCTGTAAAAGAGAGAGAGTGAAGTAATATTGCGGCGAAGAGAAAGGGTAGAAAGATTATCAACTAAAGGAGGAGAGTCAATAAGACGAAATGCCTTTGATTCCACCCTATCTAACAGTTGGACAGAAGAAGAGCCACCCCAGTTATTAGAGGAATACTCCAAGTTAGGACGACTGGAATCCCTTATAAACTTGAAGCAACTGCTGAGGAGTGAAGTAGCCACGGCATCTATACAGCATTCCCAGCTTACGGGAGGCATCTTTAGCAATGATGTGGATGTTTGGCTTTCATGACATATTAGAGGAAATGGTGAGGCCTAGTATGTCTATTTTAGAACTTGGCAGAATGAATGCGTCCTGAAATGTGATTGGTGGGAGATCATCTAATTTGGAAAGTGTAATTGGTAAATACCGAGTTTTATTACTGTTGAATTTATCCAAGTTTCTGCCCCCAATTCGGAGATGCTGCACAGATCCGCATTGATAGATAAAATGATATCAGCTTTAGAAACTGATCTAGTTTGGAAATTAAGGGGGGGGGGGAAATGTGAAGAAGAGTGAAGAGTAGAATCATCAGTGTAAGAATGGATAGAATTAGTTGTAGTGTGAAATAAATCATTGATAAAAAGAAGGAAGAGAGTTGTTGAAAGAACAGAACTCTGTGGGACACCACTATCGGTAGAGGCTAGGTTAGCTTAAAATAGGTAATTTTTTTTTTACGGAGATTAGCCCACCCGGGCACAGGTCACTGACCCATATCGGGGCCTGGGGGGCAAAAATGTAATAATAATAATAATAATAATAATGATAATAATAATAATAATAATAATAATAATAATAATAATAATAATAATAATAATAATAATAATAATAATAGTAATAATAATAATAATATTAATAATAATAATATTAATAATAAACCATAAAGAAATACAAAAATGAAAAACAATGATCAGGAGTGAGAAACAATATGTACAGAATGTTGTGTTGTCAATAGTAAGAGGAACAATTGAGACCCTACAAGTGTGTGTAAATGAGGCAGAAAGTCAGGTCAGCAACCTGGGACTTGGTCACAATTTTCGTGATGCCATATGGCAGCAGGGTCTACCATTAGACAACAGATTATGCTGCCAATATATTCCCAGGCGGTAATACCACCCTGTTTGGTAGCTGCCTACTACCTACTACCTGGTATGTTGAAATAGGTAAACTTAGGTTAGGTTATGATGGGATTTGATTTGTTTTATTTAGGCCTAGTTAATTTGGGTTAGGTTAGAATACGTTGAGATAGGCACGACAGGTTAGAATAGGTTAAATTAGATGATACTACATTAAATAAAATAAAATTAGGTTATTTTACCTTAGAAAAATTGGTCCATTAACATAAAGACCCACATCTCCTTCAACTGGTGGGGGACTCTATAAATAACCCCATAATAACCTTCAGTATACGGAACACTTGAGGTTTACGGACATTATTACCGCCTTTATGAATCACGTGACTGAACTCTTATGGGTAATTGAACTGTTTAGAACACTCACCCAGCACTACGACCTTGAGTTCACTTTCTCTTTAGTCATAAAAGTTTTGTGAGTAGTGTATTGATTGTGTGTGTGTGTGTGTGTGTGTGTGTTCGGACTCTTAATTTGGTCCACGTGTCTGGAGAGTGACCACAAAGGAGAAAAAAGCAGCTTTGTCGTTTCATCGCTTACAGTACAGTACGATGGCTCTAAACTTTTTTGTTATGGCTGTAATTACCTTTCTATATATACCCTTAATTACTTTACCCTGTAGAACATGGTGTTAGAACATCGTAAGAGAAGTGGTCGGCAACTCCAACACACAAAAAACAAATAATAACACAAGGTAAGTGTAGTGTGTCGGGGTTCACGCCGTAAAAGGATGGTAACTGGTCTTTTTATTAAACATTTTTGGCTAATCGCGAGTTATGTTTTCATCACAGCCAGAGTTAGCCTTTCTGCTTATGGCCGTGTGTATGAGCGTGTGTGTTTATGTGTGAGTGTGTGTGTTTTTTGTGTGAGTGTGTGTGTGTTTATGTGTGAGTGTGTGTGTTTGTGTGAGTGTGTGTGTGTTTACATGCATGTTTGTTTGTGTGTGGTCAAGTGGGACATATATTGCAGGTACAACTTTGATTAAGTTAAAATAGGATATTCACTTATTGGTCGTTTATGTAATTATTATCTGTAGGATCGTCCTTATATACAGACTAGCATATATGTATGTATGTATATATATATATATATATATATATATATATATATATATATATATATATATATATATATATATATATATATATATATATATATATATATATATATATATATATATATATATATATATAAGAAAAGTTGATCTTAGAATTTTTTTTATGCATTTAAGCTAATTGAATAATTTCATATGTGGTTTTGATCACTCACTCCTGGCTCCCTCCACCACTGTCAGATAATTACTGATTCTGAAATCCGGCTTCAATAGCCTTGAGAGCCACGGTGTTGGTATTCTGGTGTGTGTGTGTGTGTGTGTGTGTGTGTGTGTGTGTGATAGAGAGAGACCCTCGGCCAGATCGAAAGAATACACCAGGACGTGTTTGATTAAAATGACCCGGAAATCAACGTACTCGTCGATGATAAACGTGCTGCTTTAACTGACTGGCAGAACAACCTTCAGTCTCGGACCAAACCCGATATCTTCCGCAAGAAGAAAGCGGCGGCCCGGCACGAACTTCGCAATCTAAAGAACGACTGTTTGAAAAATAAAGCATGTGAAATGCAAGAAATTGCAGACCAACACAAGATGTGCGAATTATTCAATTCCATTAAAACGTTCTATGGGATAATCACTCATGGCGCAGCCTCACTCCGCTCATCCGATGGTAACTCTCTAATTAAAGAGTAAGACGGCATCCTTCAGCGCTGGGAAGAGCACTACCATTCGCTGTTCAACCGAAACACTGATGTAGATGTCCTGACTACCCAGCAGGTCCCTCTGCATCCAGAGCTGACCCACCTCAGCTATTCTCCATCCGTGGATGAGGTAGCTACTGCCATCAAGCAGACGAAAAATACCAAAGCCTCAGGACCTGATGGAATCCCAGCCGAGGTGTGAAAAGCATGAAGACCTCTGCTTACCAGTCGTCTCCATTCTCTCCTGAAGCATGAATGGAAAAAGGAGGAAATCCCCAAGCTGTTAAGGATGCCACCATCGTCAATATTTATAGGAATAAGGGAGACCGGTCAGTCTGTGACAACTATCGCGGGATCTCGCTGCTGTCCGTAGCGGGCAAGATTATTGCCCGAGTGCTCCAAAACACACTTCTTCCTGAGGCGGAAAATTTCCTTCCAGAATCTAAATGTGGCTTTAAACCGTCATGTGGCATTACTGTCATGATCTTTGCTGCCCATCAGATACAGGAAAAGTGCAGAGAACAGCGTCGTGACCTGTACATAGCCTTCACGAACTAACCAAGGCCTTCGACTCGGTCAATCGGGAAGCCCTCTGGCGGACCCTCAGCCGTTTTGGATGCCCACCAAAATTTATTGCCATTGTGAGGCAACTCCACGATGGCATGAACGACTGTATCCTGTACAATGGCACCCAGTCGGATTTCATCCTCATCCAAACGAGGGTAAAACAATGATGTATACTGGCACCAACTCTCTTTTCCATTTTCTTGACTGCCTTCCTTACTCGTGCCAGTGCCAATTTAGCCATGGGGGTGGACATCCGGTACCGGATGAAGGTTTTTTTTTTCAACATGAGACGACTGACTCCAGGCAGGAACAAAGTGACAAAAGTTTCCATTACCGAACTTCAGTTTACAGACGACCTCACCCTCGTCGCTCACACTGAACGATACCTACCAGAGATCCCGAACACTTACGCAGATGTGTATGCACCCTTCGCCTTGAGGTGAATGTGCGTAAGACTCAGATTCCCTTTCAGCCTGCCCCTGGTTCAGAGACACCTCCACCATCCATCCAGTTTAAACGAACTACCCTCTCTAATGTTACCCATTTTCAGTATCTCGGCTCCCACCTGTCCACCACCGCGGACATCGATGAAGAGATTCAGCATTGGATCAGATGTGTATCTTTAGCTTTTGGCAGACTCCGTACCCGTGTCTTCGGCTGTAGGGAGCTGAAATTATCTACAAAATTGCACGTATATCGAGCAGTGTTCCTCCCTACCCTGTTATATGGCAGCGAGACATGGATCACATACAGGAGGCACCTCAAGGGACTTGAAAACATTCACCAACGAAGTATTCTCACTGACACCAACTGTAGGAGCATCGAGGCTACCATTATCCATGTACAACTGCGTTAGACTGGCCATGTTTTCCGCAAAGACGACAGTACTGTAGACTGCCAAAACGAATAGTAAACGTAACGCTGGCGGGCAATTGTTTAGGTATAAGGATAGTCTTAAGACAAAACTGAAAAAGCGCCAAATTGACCCCTTCACCTTGGAGACGACCAATCCACACCGTAACGCTTGGAGAAGCACCACACGAGAAGGTGTAAATGCTTCAGAGTTAGTCAGACCGCATACCGAGGCAGACAAGCACCAACGCCGAAAAGACCCTACCGCCACTCCTGCCGAACTAGATGTAGCTCTCCACACGTGGAACATCTGTGGATGACCCTGCCGGTTTCGTATCGGCCTCTCGAGTCACCTCAGCGCTCACCAACATAGGTGACATCCTTATTAACTTATTAACTCATATCATATATATATATATATACACACACACACATATATATATATATATATATATATATATATATATATATATATATATATATATATATATATATATATATATATATATATAAAACAAAGACGTATGTCTGTGTGTTTGTTTGTGTCTGTGTCCGCACGAGAATCTCGGAAACTACTTTACCGATCTGTAGTGATGATGGATAGTGTTACATGTAGTGATGATGATGGATGGTGTTATATGTAGTGATGATGATGGATGGTGTTATATGTAGTGATGATGATGGATGGTGTTACATGTAGTGATGATGGATGGTGTTGTATGTAGTGATGATGGATGATGTTATATGTAGTGATGATGGGTGGTGTTATATGTAGTGGTGGTGGTGACGGTGGTAGTGGTGGTGATGGTGATAGCGGCATGTTTGTAGTGGTAGAGACTTGTTGATAGTAGTGGTAATGATGGTGGTGGTAATGATGGTGGTGGTAATGATGATGCTGGTAGTAGTGGTGGTAGTGATGATGGTAGTAGTAGTGATGGTAGTGATGGTGGTGCTATATGTAGTGATGATGGA
>NW_024748502.1:545549-588049 GCF_018991925.1 Homarus americanus
TTTAAAGTATTAAGAAATGTTGCTTGCACACATGAAACAGGCCTTAAAGGCTTTCAACAAAATTATATCACCCCAACAGATGCACAATTCCTAACCTAACTTAAACACTACTCTGGGGAACAAAGGTTACCTGAGATCGGAATTATAAAGAAAAATTAAATGCATTAAAAGAATTAAATCACAGTATCACTCTGGTTCCACTTAGTGACACAAACATTCAAAAAACAATACTATCAAAATTATTTAAGAAATATTAAACCACACACGTCAAGATAACATCAGTAACTGAGAAATGGTATTAACTACACACAAATATAGTCACTATTATTGATATGTTACTGGGTCCACCAATACTCGTGAACCATGCTCCACCCAACTCAACATACACCCATAATAAGGGAGATAAAATGTTCCTCTAGGTATCTCCTAGAGTCCTAGACTCATGGTCTCAGTGTGTGACCATTAATTTACTCAGATAGCCTCAGTGTACTTCCAGTGCGTCCATGGGCAGGAAGAGAGAACGCCAGCAGGTGTCTATGGCCAGTAGGTAACACTTCTAGCTGACCGAGGACACGTGGTGTTGTGCACCCACGTGGTAAGAACTGATCACCCACTGCTGATGCTGGTCCCGTGTCGTTTTAGTTGTCGGGAGCACTCGTTCACTCAAGAGATCCTTTGCTACCCCGCTAACCAGTGACAAGCCTACACTGATCGTTCCGAAGGCGACAATCGCCAAGCCTCAATCATCAACGGCAGTCTCAAACGGCAGTCAGTCTCTCTCAGCCAATTTCTCGCAGTCAAGTGGGTTCTGACGGAAACCCTGAAATGAACTCACTGTTTGCTCTTGTTAACTTTACCACTGCCTTATCTAACCCTGTCTGAGATCGAATGAGACTTACTTGTTATACTGCAATAGCGCAACACAGGTGACTAGACCACGTGACTATTTCTGTGACGGACGCGCAGGGACGTCCTGTTTGTCTGAATGCTTCCCCGTGACTGAGAGAGAGCCCGCCTCGTGTCCTCTCAAGGCGTTAGCTTAGGCCTACGTGACATATTTTCCGCCTAACTAATAACTCCTTGGGACACCCGTAACATTATTCAGACTGATAAACGATCTATAATAATTTCAAATTCAATAATAGTCCCTTAACTTCATAAATCGCATCATTATTAATTCGGCAAATTACATTTAATATCACTTAGGCCTAGTTCCACAACCTCTCGCTATGTGCAGGGAGCGCTCTCTTCCCTCCGACGACCTTGAAAGCTCAGTATCGCCAATGGCGCGGCGTTTGAAATTACACTGAAATTTCTGAATATTACATATATATATATATATATATATATATATATATATATATATATATATATATATATATATATATATATATATATATATATATATATATATATATATATATAGATTATGACACTTTCTCTTTACATTCAGTAAGTCTTATGTTTCGCGTAAACGGCAAATGCGTTAATTTATACTAACATAACTGTAAAATATTAAAAGAAAAAGAAAAAAAATGCTCATCTGGTGGTAATGAAGAAATTAGTTTTTGTTCACAGAGCAAATATATTAAATTATATTAATCGAGTAATCTAAATAGCTAGAATATACGAGAGAGATAAAATTACTAAGTATTTGTTTACCTAGTGATTAGACTTACTAATACCGATCCAACTGATTAAATGGTCACAGTGAATTAAGTGTAATTATAACCGTTGTAAATGAATATGGTAAGGTTATTATTTCAGGAATTAATTAGGTTAGGTTAGGTTAGGTTAGGTTAGGTTAGAATAGGTTAGGTTAAGTTAGGTTAGGTTAGGTTATCAAGAAGAGTTTCCGCGGTAAGTCCTTGATGTAAAAGCTATGCATGTATATATATTTAGTGTGTGTGTGTGTGTGTGTGTTGTTCCAATAATTCATAAGATTTACCTGATTTTCTTTCCACCAAATTGTCTGCTCTCTCTCTCTCTCTCTCTCTCTCTCTCTCTCTCTCTCTCTCTCTCTCTTTCCTGCTCCTCTCTCTCTCTCCTACCTCTCTCTCTCTCTCTCTCTCTCTCTCTCTCTCTCTCTCTCTCTCTCTCTCTCTCTCATCACTCTTACAAATGCTCTCTCGACCAGCACTTTTCTTCATGTCATTTCACTCTCTGCAGCACGTCATTCTCTCTATTCAATTTCAGCCTGGCTTCTCCCCCACTTTAATCTATCCCCTTGCTTTATCACCCTTCCCTCTCTTCACAAACTTCTACTTTTCATCCATTTTTGATAATCTATATGTCTGAGAGCTGGACTACTATCGGCAGTGTCCTTTTTGCCTTCGTATTCACAATATCTATGCCTCGCCCAACTGATTATCTGGTAGATGTTTTTCTCTGAGGGACGCGTACCAGCTCTACTGCAACCATTAGTCAGCTCAGTAGCCGGATCGTAATACTTTTGTTCACGGAAATGGTATGGTAACGTCACTACTAGAGGTCAAAATGTCACGGGGTCACTACCAGGAGAACGAGTGAGTTAGTAAAATATGAGTATAAATATCCGTAGACTAGGGTCGATCTCGTCAAAGCTATTTTATTTGACAAACATTCCCATTTTGTGTGTGTACGTATTCCGACTCGTTTTCTGTTAGGTTTGGTTAGGTTAGGTGACGTTAAGTTATAGATTTAGTTAGGTTCAACTATATTTTATCAAGTTAGATTATGTTGGGTACAGGACAGGGTAAGTTAGGTTGTTGGTCCTGAATTCAATGAGTCAAGAGGATTTATGAGTTTCCACGAAGTTAATAGAGTTTTAATTAATTTATAACTTGGAGCTGATGTGCCATTGGGTGGTGGTGATGGTGGGGATGATTGTGGTGTTGGTGTTGGTAGTGGTGGTGGTAGTGGTGGTGGTGTTTGTGGTGTTGGTGTTGGTGGTGATTATGGTGTTGGTAGTGATGGTGGTGGTAGTGGTGATGGTGTTTGTGGTGTTGGTGTTGGTGGTAATGGTGGTGGTAGTGGTGTTGGTGTTGGAAGTGGTGGTAATGATGGTGGTAGCGTATTTTGGGGGGTTTTGGTGATGGTTATGATGTTGGTGTTGATAGTAGTGGTTATGGTGGTGGTGATGATTGTGGTATTGGTTGTGGTGGTTGAGGTGTTGGCAGCCGTGGTGATAATTGTGGTGTTGGTGTTGGTGATGACGGTGGTGTTAGTGTTGGTGGTAGTGGTGGTTGTGGTGTTGGTGGTAGTGGTGGTTGTTGTGTTGGTGGTGTTGGTGGTAGTTGTGGTAATAGTGGTGGTGTCTGTGGTGGTAATAAATTATGGTGTTGGTGGTGGTGATGGTTGTGTTGTTGGTGGTTGTGAGGTTGGTGGTGGTGGTTGTGGTGTTGGTGGTTGGTGGTAATGATGACTGTGGTGTTGATGTTGGTGATGATTTTGGTGTTGATGTTGGTGATGATTTTGGTGTTGGTTGTAGTGGTGCTTGTGGTGCTGGCTGTGGTCTTGGTGGTGGTATTGTTGGTGGTGATGGTGTTGGTGGTGGCGATGGTGTTGGTGGTGGTGATGATGTTGTTGGTGATGATGATGTGGGTTGTGGTGTTGGTTGTGGTGTTGGTGTTAGTAGTGTTGGTGATGGTGTTAGTGTTGGTAGTGATGGTGGTGGTAACTATGGTGGTGGTGATGGTGTTGGTGATGCTAGTAGTTATGGTGGAGATGATGATAATGCTGGTGGTGGTGGTGATGATTAGGAGCATGTTGATGATGATGATAATAATAATGATATTGATGATAACGAAATTACGATAATGATGATAATGATAGTGATGATGATATGGGTGATAATAATGATAGTGGTGATAGTGATGATGATATGGGTGATAATGATGATAATGATGATAGTGATGATGATATGGGTGATAATGATGATAGTGGTGATAGTGATGATGATATGGGTGATAATGATGATAATGATGATAGTGTGATGATATGGGTGATAATGATAATAATGATGATAGTGATGATGATATGGGTGATAATAATGATAGTGGTGATAGTGATGATGATATGGGTGATAATGATGATAATGATGATAGTGTGATGATATGGGTGATAATGATGATAATGATGATAGTGATGATGATATGGGTGATAATGATGATAGTGGTGATAGTGATGATGATATGGGTGATAATGATGATAATGATGATAGTGATGATATGGGTGATAATGATAATAATGATGATAGTGATGATGATATGGGTGATAATAATGATAGTGGTGATAGTGATGATGATATGGGTGATAATGATGATAATGATGATAGTGTGATGATATGGGTGATAATGATGATAATGATGATAGTGATGATGATATGGGTGATAATGATGATAGTGGTGATAGTGATGATGATATGGGTGATAATGATGATAATGATGATAGTGTGATGATATGGGTGATAATGATGATAATGATGATAGTGATGATGATATGGGTGATAATGATGATAGTGGTGATAGTGATGATGATATGGGTGATAACGATAATAATGGTGATAGTGATATAGGTGACGTTAGAGTGTTGGAAACTAATATGGAACTTTGGCTCACTATCATTAATAAAGATTTATCCGCCTTTCATAACCCAACGAAAATGACGCAGAGAAATAAAGAATAAATATTTCTCCCTCTCTCTTTATTCCTCCCGGTTTCTTCCTTTCTATATTTATCCTAATATTTCTTTTGTTGTCTTTTCTTTCTTTCTCACTATGACATTTTACTTTTCTATATTTTCTATTTCTCGCTATAAATCTATTTATATTTCTATCTTTAGGTATTTTGTTATTTCTCTCTTTCTCTTTTTTGTATCTCAAAATCTTAATTTTTTGTTATATCTCTTGTGCATATATCGATTTCACTCTATCTCTGTGTTTATATGTCTCTCTCTCTGTCCATATTATCATCCAGGGGAGTTAATGCCACGAGATAAATTACTGGAGGTTCTCTTAGTATCCCGCCGCCAGTGTCTTAGTAAACCCTGATAAACTGCCGCTTCTAAACTGCTTAACATCTCGCTCTTACTCTGACAACCTGCACCTCACTTAACCTTCTGGGGTTTATCATCTGTGGGGGTTTGTGGGGTGTCCTTGTTCATTGGGTGTGTGATTTATGGGGTGTGTGATTCATGGGGCTTATGATTCTGAGGTGAATGATTCATAGGGGCTTATGATTCATGGAGTGCATGATACATGGGGTGTATGATTCGTGGGATATATGAATCATAGGGTTTATGATTCGCATTGTGTATGATTCATGAGGTGAATGATTCATGGGGTGTATGATTCATGGGTTGTATCGTTCATGGAGTGTAGGATTAATGGAGTGTATGATTCATGGGGGAGTATGAGTCATGGGGTGTATAAGTCATGGGGTGTATGAGTCATGGGGTGTATGAGTCATGGGATGTATGAGTCATGGGGTGTATGAGTCATGGGGTGTATGAGTCATGGGGTGTATGAATCATGGGGTGTATGATTCATGAGGTGTATGAGTCATGGGGTGTATGAGTCATAGGATGAGTCATGGGAAGGAGTCATGATGTGTATGAGTCATGGGTGTATGAATCATAGGGTGTATGATTCATGAGGTGTATGAGTCATGGGGGTGAATGATTCATGGGGTGTATGAGTTATGGGGTGCATGAGTCATGAGTGTATGAGTCATGGGGTGTATGAGTCATGGGGTGTATGAGTCATGGGGTGTATGAGTCATGGGGTGTATGAGTCATTGGTGAGTCATGGGGTGTATGAGTCATGGGGTGTGTGAGTCATGGGTGTGTGAGTCATGGTGTTTTACGAATCGTGTGGTTTATGGTCGGTTGTTTCTCTGGTCTGTGGGGTTTTCTTAATTTGTTTAAGCGTTTTCATGTTATCTAGATGACCTCCATTTTTTTTTAGTGACCCACTACGTTTGCTTGATCCGTCTTGAATACCAAAAATAACGTTGGTTTGATTCGTTTTCCTTGATACAAAGATTCTTATCTGAACAGTATTGACTGGTTCAAAGGCCCGTTACTTCTTGGTCTGTTTTGACTGAGCTCAGAACTCTTACTTGGTCGAGCTGGTGATGCACGGCGGAGGTGGTGCTGTTCACCTCTACCCCCCTGACACTACTTCCGTCTCGCTGAATTCAATTGGTCTTATATCCACTGCGTTGCGTCTCGGTGGACCCTACTGAGGCGTAATGGCCCATGTCCTCATGGCCCCTGCTGAAGCATAATAACCCTGCACCATTATAACTCCGGCTGCCGGCTGGAGCATAATGTCCCGCATCTTTGTGGCCCCGGCTGGAGCATACTGGTCCGTATCTTCGTGACCTTTTGTAATGCCCAATTTTACTCTTCGTCATCTCAACCAATCTGAAGCATAATAGCCTCACATCGTTGTGGCATTATCAGAGGCCAGATAACCCGTATCGTCGTGGCCCTGTCTGAAACTTAAATGCCCGTATCACCGTGGGCTCGACTAAAGCATAATGACCTCACATTGGCATGGGCCACTCTGACGCTTAATGAAAGAGTTACTGATCCTATACCACCTGTGTAGTTATCTAGTGAATATCCCTGTGCTCATTATATGGTGCTGGGTGAGAGACAACAACAGCATCAGTTTACTGTTATGCCTCTTATAGCATGTTGTGTTAAGCCACTGCGCCTATTTCTACTCCTACTCACTTCCATCCACTTGTTGTCCTTCCACTGAACCTTTTTTACCATTGTTACTTGGGATGTATGTATGTATGTATGTATGTATGTATGTATGTATGTATGTATGTATGTATGTATGTATATGACTAACTACTACTCTGTGTGTGTTATGGTGAAACATCACACACGGAGGCCCGAATCAAAGCATTATGGCGTTAACTCCAGCTGTGGAGTCACAGTGGCCCTACCTTGAGCATAATCCACAGTGGTCCTATTTGAATAATAATAACGGCGTTGACTCCCGCTTGGTGTCGTGGTGGCCCCGCTTGGCGCGGTGGGGGGGGCAGGCGTCACCAGGTTTATAGCGGAAGGAAAAAAATCTGGGATAATGCGTTGATGGAAACGAACACGAGATCTGGCGGTGAATCGAGGAGCGGCTGAAAGTCCTGAGCTGCCACTCTCTCACACCTCTCACACTTCGAGTCTTTTATTTCATTACCAGTTCTTTTCTTCTAGTTTTCTCTGTTTGCTTTCCCATTCCTACCCCTCTTGGTTACTTCTCGCCCTCCAATTTATTTTTCTAATTTTCTCCTCCTTCAACCTTTCTCTATTCTTGCCTCATTGTTTGTATTTTTCTATTTTAATTTTATTTCCACATTTTGTCTTCTATTTCTTTTCTGCTTTCCTTCCATCTCTTAACTAACTTTTCTTTCCTGTATTCTCTTGTTTATTTTTGACGTTCACATACACACACACACACACACACACACACACAATAAACACACACACACACACACACACACACACACACACACACACACGCACACACACACACACACACACACACACACACACACACACACACACACACACACACACACACACACACACATGTATGTATTGAGGCAGTAAAAGAGAGATAGATAGATAGATAGATAGATAGATAGATAGATAGATAGATAGATAGATAGATAGATACAGACAGACAGACAAAACCCCAAAGAGAGAGAGAGAGAGAGAGAGAGAGAGAGAGAGAGAGAGAGAGGGGTCACCATCCATCCATCCCCTGCCAACATTTTTATACGAAGTCCACGCGTGACAATCTAATTATCTTATACACACTCTACCTCGACCACAATTTCTCTCTACAAGGCCAACATTTTTCACCTCCATAACGCATAACATTCATTACCAATCAGAAAGTTTTATGATCCTAATCTCTCATAGTTAGTCTTAGCTAATCTCTTAGTTTTAGCTAATCTTACAATTGAACATTTTTTCTATACGTTTCTTATCGATTGGATTTATCTGCACTGAACGAGTTGATTTAATAGACTATCCTGGCTATGCAGTAGTCGATATTCTTTAATCACATTTGTTTTGGCTTGCTCTAACTGGACCCCTGCCAGTCTCTATATCGAATCAAACTACGAATCAATTAGTGTAAATTGGCTCCCTTGTTCGTATTCCAGGCGGCCGAGTCTCCCAGTGCCGTGACAAGTCTGTTGGCCCAGGATATCGTACTAGTAGTGTGGCCGTCGGGCGAAGATCCTACACTTTCCCTTGGACTCCTTCTATATTCCTGATGACTTATATGTACCCCAATGCTTATATACACCCCCACTTATGTGCGTCTACACACACACACACACACACACACACACACACACACACACACACACACACACACACACACACACACACACACACAACTCCCCCAGCATACATCCTTACTCACCCCCACACAAACACTCTCCTCTTTTGACAAACACCACATGCACCACTAGTATACACTGACGTTAAAACTCACGCCCACCCAAACACTGGAAAACACAAATACACAGATATACACCACTCCCTTTCAATATCATACACACACATACACACATTACGTTGGTATACAAACTTCCAAGAAACCACTCCCCCTCCTCCCTCCTCCCACCTCCCTCCTACCAGCCAACAGGCAAAACACCTTACCTCTTGAGTGACACCCATCCCCCACCCACACACACATAGTCCCACCAGTATCATAAATGTGTCACAGAGGCACTAAGTCTTCCATGTACTGAACGAACCTAACCTAACCTAACCTAACCTAACCTAACCCTGGCCCTTATCGTTTGGGTATTATATTCCTATTCGGTCCCAATGTAATCCTAGTGGGCCTTAATATCGATGGTTGGGTTGGGATGGGCTTCGATGGGTTAGGTAAGGTTAGGTTAGGTAAGGTTAGGTAAGGTTAGGTTAGGTGAGGTTAGGTTAGGTTAGGTTAGGTTAGGTTAGGTTAGGTTATCATGGGATTACGACCTCTTATAATTTAATCTCAGTATACATCGTGAGAAAAGACTGGTGACTGTCTATTGATAAGATGATGAATATAAATTGATGACTAATGACTCATGACTGATTACTAGTGGACTGTCACGTTTGGATGACCCTGAGCTAATAGATTGAATGGTTATTTCTTATGTAAAGTATTATAAATTTTATGATTTTTTGGACGTTTAAAAAATAAAAAATCTATATTGCCAGTTTGACGTAATTCTTTTTCGTTTATCTTATTTACTTCACTGGTTGAATCTTTTTTTTTGACTTACAATCATATAACTTGAATTTTTTTTTTTTTTTTTCATTTTGGTAGTTGTTGTTCGTCAAGGCTCTGTGTCATTGGTAATACTGGAGAGCTCTGTGTCATTGGTAATACTGGAGAGCTCTGTGTCGTTGGAATACTGGAGAGCTCTGTGTCGTTGGTAATACTGGAGAGCTCTGTGTCATTGGTAATACTGAGAGCTCTGTGTCGTTGGTAATACTGAGAGCTCTGTCATTGGTAATACTGGAGCTCTGTCGTTGGTAACTGAGAGCTCTGTGTTGGTATGAGATGGTGAACGAGAGCTTCCAGTCGTTGGGAATACTGGAGAGCTCTGTGTCGTTGGTAACTGGATAGCTCCGGTCGCTGGTAATACTGGATAGCTCTGTGTCGTTGGTAACTGGGAGCTCTGTGTCGTTGGGAATACTGGAGAGCTCTGTGTCGTTGGTAATACTGGAGAGTTCTGTGTCGTTGGTAATACTGGAGAGCTCTGTCGTTGGTAATACTGGAGAGCTCTGTGTCGTTGGTAATACTGGATAGCTCTGTGTCGTTGGTAATACTGGAGAGCTCTGTCGTTGGTAATACTGATAGCTCTGTGTCGTTGGTAATACTGAGAGCCCGGTCGTGGTAATACTGGAGTCGGTGTACTGGAGAGCTCTGTGTCGTTGGTAATACTGGAGAGCCCGTGTCGTTGGTAATACTGGAAAACTCTGTGTCGTTGGTAATACTGGAGCTCTGTGTCGTTGGTACTGGAGAGCTCTGTGTCGTTGGTACTGGATAGCTCTGTGTCGTTGGTAATACTGGAGAGCCCGTGTCGTTGGTAATACTGGAAAGCTCTGTGTGTTGGTAAACTGGATAGTCTGTGTCGTTGTACACTGATAGCTCTGTGTCGTTGGTAATACTGGAGAGCTCTGTGTCGTTGTATACTGGATAGCTCTGTGTCGTTGTAATACTGAGAGCTCTGTGTCGTTGGTAATACTGAGAGCTCTGTGTCGTTGGTAATACTGAGAGCTCTCTGTCGTTGGTACACTGGAGAGCTCTGTGTCGTTGGTAAACTGGATAGCTCTGTGTCGTTGGTAATACTGAGAGTCTGTGTCGTTGGAATACTGAGAGCTCTGTGTCGTTGGTAATTGGAGAGCTCTGGTCGTTGGAGTCACTGAGAGCTCTGTGTCGTTGGTAATACTGGAGAGCTCTGTGTCGTTGTAATATTGGAGAGCCTGGTGTCGTTGGTAAACTGGAGAGCTCTGTCTGGTGGGTCATTGATAGCTCTGTGTCGTTGGTACATTGGAGAGCTCTGTGTCGTTGGTGAATACTGAGAGCCTCTGTGTCGTTGGTAATACTGGAGAGCTCTGTCGTTGGTAATACTGGAGAGCTCTGTGTCATTGGTAAACTGGAGAGCTCTGTGTCGTTGAATAATTGGAGAGCTCTGTGTCGTTGGTACTGGAGAGCTCTGTGTCGTTGGTAATACTGAGAGCTCTGTGTCGTTGGTAATACTGGAGAGCTCTGTGTTGGTAATACTGGAGAGCTCTGTGTCGTTGGATACTGGAGAGCTCTGTGTCGTTGGTAATACTGGAGAGCTCTGTGTCGTTGGTAATACTGGAGGGCTCTGTGTCGTTGGTAATACTGAGAGCTCTGGTCGTTGGGGAATACTGGAGAGCTCTGTGTCGTTGGTAATACTGAGAGTCGTGTCATTGGTAATACTGGAGAGCTCTGTGTCGAATACTGAGATTCTGTGTGTTGGTAATACTGGAGAGCTCTGTGTCGTTGGTAATACTGATAGCCTGTGTCGTTGGTAATACTGGAGCTCTGTGTTGTTGGTAATACTGAGAGCCTCTGTGTCGTTGGTAATACTGGAAAGCTCTGTGTTGTTGGTACTGGAGGGCTCCGGTGTTGGTAAATGGAGAGCTCTGTGTCGTTGGTAATTTGATGGCTCTGTGTCGTTGGTAAAATGGAGAGCTTGTCGTTGTGATAATGGAGAGCTCTGTCATTGGTATAATGGAGAGCTCTGTGACGTTGAATACTGAGAGCTCTGTGACGTTGGTAAAATGGAGAGCTCTGTGTTGTTGGTAATACTGGAGAGCTCTGTGACGTTGGTAATAATGGAGAGCTCTGTGTTGTTGGTAATACTGGATGGCTCTGTGTCGTTGGTAATACTGAGAGCTCCGTGTCGTTGGTATACTGGAGAGCTCTGTGTCGTTGGTAATACTGGAGAGCTCTGTGACGTTGGTAATAATGGAGAGCTCTGTGTTGTTGGTAATACTGGTGGCTCTGTGTCGTTGGTAATAATGAGAGCTCTGTGTTGTTGGTAATACTGAGAGCTCTGTGTCATTGGTACAATGAGCTCTGTGTTGTTGGTAATACTGGATGGCTCTGTGTCATTGGTAATAATGAGAGCTCTGTGACGTTGGTAATAATGGAGAGCTCTGTGTTGTTGGTACACTGATGGCTCTGTGTCGTTGGTAATACTGAGAGCTCCGTGTCGTTGGTAATCAAGCTCTGTGTCGTTGGTAATACTGGAGAGCTCGTGTTGTTGTGGTACTGGAAAGCTCTGTGTCGTTGGTACATTGGAGAGCTCTGTGTCGTTGGTAATACTGGATGGCTCTGTGTCGTTCGTAAACTGGGGCTCTGTGTCGTTGAATACTGGAGAGCTCTGTGACGTTGGTAATACTGAGAGCTCTGTGTCGTTGGTAATAATGGAGAGCTCTGTGTCGTTGGTAATACTGAGGAGCCCTGACGCTGACAGCCATCCTTTGCAAATCTAATTCAAAAATATTTACCGATTCTCGTATTTCTGTACAGAGGAAATATATGTGTTGTCCCTCCAAAAAAACAACATAGTATCCAGCCTTGATTTGTGAGTTTATATATATATGTATGTATATATATACATTTTACTTGTGTATACACCAGTTTATATTATGTATTGTATTTACATGTGTGTGTGTAGAGAGGGAGATCGTACGATAATGACTCAATTGTAACATATAAACGTTTGAAATTTGGACTTCCTTTGTCGATAATTGTATATAATTTACATATTTGATTATGTTATGTTTAATATATTTTTCATACTTCATTTTATTTATGCATATATTAACAGCCAGACAGTATATTAGCATTTGTATATATGATGAAAAAAAATATTCACAAACACACACACACACACACACTTAGTCTCTCCCACACACACACACATACACTTTAGTCTCACACACACACATACACTTTAGTCTCACACACACACACACACACACACACACACACACACACACACACACACACACACACACACACACACACACACATAAAACGTCACTGAGCTGTATGTATAATCTCTTAGATAAAGACTTCACCGGCCCGCCATTCACGTTACGCTGAACCGAATGCAAATTATTTTATGCAAGTTCGCACATGAGAACTCGCAAGTAAAATGGTGACTATGTCAGAGGGCTGAGGACCTGAGTCATACGAACATACTTTTTATTCAGCTCATGATTCATTTGTCCCAAGTCCCACACACACACACACACACACACACACACACACACACACACACACACACACACACACACACAACACACACACACACACACACACACACACACACACACACACACACACACACACACACACACACACACACACACACACACACACACACACACCACTTGCCTCTCCTCACCCCGAACAACTCTCCCTCAGTCAGGAAGTTGAAAGTAGTAGTGTTGTTCTCCATGAGGGAGTTGAAGGCCGACCTCACCATTCGCTTTGTCTCGTCGTCGATGTTATTATAACTTGGTGATAAAAATTTTGTTCCTTCACGTGGAGGAGGACATTGTTGGAGGAGTTGTGGTAGTACTTGATAACTCGGCAGCTACTGTTTGGTACGGCTGGAGAGACGAGAGACAGAGGATGGTAATTAACGTGAGATGCCTTGACTTTGGGGGTTCTTGTTTAATAATAATAATAATAATGATAATAACTGTAACTATGAAAATACTACTGCTACTACGACTGTAAATAATAATAATAATAATAATAATAATAATAATAATAATAATAATAATAATAATAATAATAATAATAATAATAATAGTAATAATAATAATAATAATAATAATAATAATAATAATAATAATAATAATAATGATAATAATATTAAACAAGAAAAACAACATTAATGATAAAAAAACATTAATAAACAACACTATAAAACACTATGGGAAACTCACCTCTTGTGGAGAGGTAAACGTGCGCCGTAATGACCAACCTGAGCAAATTGGAATTCTCAATGACTAGTGTTCACCTGGGAACCACGTTGTAAGTGATATTAAGGTTGATTCACTTTCCAATTACTTAAGAAATATTATAAAGTAACGTCTGCAGATTTAACCGTTTCTGACAAGTTATCGAAGTGCAAATTGGACATAACTTGTGGTTTTCGAAATGAGAAATCTGAGCCGGATATTTGTCATGACCGGTTGAAGGGATCGGGGCACCTGGTAATTTGGCTTGACTATTTTTTAAGTAATATTTTTGTTGGGTTTGTTGTTGGTTTTGTTATTTTTGTCGTTGTTAGTGTAGGTTCAGTTTCTTCAAGCAATCAATGGGAGCACTGTCATCATTATCTGAGGGTTGGCGACCACAGTCCTCCACACTAAATATTTTCGGGCTACATTTTGCATCTCACTAGTTACTTAAATCTATATCTGTACATTATGCATAAATCTACTTGTGCTTACCAAGGTCTGTACTTGTCTGCTTGTGTTTACCAAAGTCTGTACTTATCTGCTTCTGTTTACCTAAGTCTGTACTTGTCTGCTTGTGTTTATCAAAGTCGGTGCTTGTCTGCTTCTGTTTACCTAAGTCTGTACTTATCTGCTTGTGTTTATCAAAGTCGGTGCTTGTCTGCTTCTGTTTACCAAAGTCTATACTTGTCTGCTTGTGTTTATCAAAGACTGAACTTGCCTGCTTGTGTTTTCTAAGTGTGTACTTATCTGCTTGTACTTTACTAAATCTGTACCTGTCTGTTTGTGGTGTAATGGTCAGCACGCTCGCCTCGCAAGCGAGCGGACCCGGGCTCGATCCTAGGGTAGGGTGCAACTAGGGCACGTTTCTTTACGCCATTTGCCTCTGTTCCGAGGTAATGGTTAGCCAGTGCAGTTGGCGAGTTGTCCCTTCTTCTCGGACTATTCCTTGACATCGGGTCACGCAACTCGTTAACTTAGGGTGTGGTTGTTGTGTTGGGGACAGCTTCAACTCCTTAAACAAGTTCTCGCCTAGGTGGCCCTATGGCCGGCCATCCTTTTCACACGAGGGACAGCCATTATTACCTAACTCTTTACTTGTCTGCTTGTGTTTACCCGAGTCTGTACTTGAACATAGAAATTTTAATAAAGCTGTTCCCGAATCAGTTAGAATGTCATAATTTATTCTAGCACGAACAAACACGATTTCTTCCAAGACACAAGGGACTCGAACTACAAAGAGAAACCCAGAGCCAGTAGTGTCAGTGCTAATCGATCATAGTGCCTGCTGGGAGGAGTGTTAAATGTTGAGGAATATTTAATGGGAAGATGACAGATAATATTTACACAAAAAATGACAAATTAATAACTCCAACAGAAGAGAGAGAGAGAGAGAGAGAGAGAGAGAGAGAGAGAGAGAGAGAGAGAGAGAGAGAGAGAGAGAGAGACGGACTTTCAAATCTGGGTTCACTTTGTGCTCCTATATAAATTAGAAATACAAATAGCAGTGATATAAATTGGCGTTTCTTTACGATGTCTTGGTTGATAGTTGAGCAGTGTGGTTTTGGCGTTGTGTATGTTTTATTCATCAGATTTACGACGGCATTAAAGGCAGTTTATATTAAGCACACGGAGAGATGTAGTAATTTTCTTACTATATTACCGGCAATGTCGTACTTCAGCTGCAACGACAAGTACACGTATCATTTTTTTATGAACAGCCATGAATTGTATTAGTGATTTAATGTTTTTTTTTTTAAGTTAACTAGAAAAGATCAATTGGTAAAATTAAATATTATTTTTATTGAGTCAACTCCACTGTTGACAACATTTCATTTATACAGTAATATACCTGGGCAAATTTTCATTAGAATAACTTGTTATCTCCAGTAACAATAATCAGGCGATAATAATATTATTAATAACACAATACCACAACGACTATAGTGAACAGTCAGTTGGGCGTGGGAGCATTACGACCTTCAGATGACGTTAACTGTAGTCCGGGTCGATGACTTGATTTTGGCGGACCAGTGTATCAGAGTGACAGAAATAAGCAATAAGTGTTGGGGCCATTATCCATGAATATTTAATTATTTACTTCATTGACCTCATGGCCTCCTTACCTACAGGTGACCATACCAAGGGAAGGAGGTCAGTGGCCTGTGTAGGATCCCTCCATTATTTTTGATAGTCTTGTCCAGGGATATTCTGAGGCCCAGTAGCGTTCTTGCTTCTGTAGCTTGATTTGATAGACTGTTCCACAGGTCTACCAATATATGTGTAAAGAGGTATTTCCCTATATTGTTTATGCACGACATCTTGACGAGCTGGAATTCGTGCCCCTCAGTGTTGGTGGTGCGTGGCATCGTGAAAAATTGACTTGGGATTACGTTTCCCTTTCAAGATTTTGATTGTCTCTATGAGGTGTGCCCTGTTGTGTCTTGTCTGAAGAGTTGTTAGTCCGAGGTCCTCCAGTCTGCTTGGATTTTATGTTTTGCTGGAGGTAAGGTTTTACTGATTGTATATAGTAGTCGAAAAATACTGTAATTTACTTCAGCATTCAGGATAAACACCAAAGATTGGCCTCATGTCGCGAGCTTCTTAAACTGTACGAAGTTGACCCAACCAATTTTATTTCATGATTGGTGATAAGAGGTGAGAACTTGGATTTATACCTGGGGATCTGAGTAAAAAATGGAATCCATTCAGTGAAAGTATGTGAGTTCTCCGACCTCCAAGAAGTTCAGAAGTCAGGCCTCTGAAGGTAAGATCATGCGTCGAGTTTCTGGGATACCAATGGTATTCTGCTGATCAACTACCTGTCACATAAAACAATGATCACTGGTAACAATTAAATTGACATAATATTAAAAATGCGTGATTTCAATCTAGAGAAATGACGATAATAGTGGAGTGACCAGTGGTGTGCTGCCGGTCCACTAACGCCGTGTCCCTTATATGTCACTTGACGATTGTGGTTTATGGAACACAACCACCTCCCAACAACCCAGACCTGACCTCAAGTGGCTATTGTCACTTTCCAAGCCTTAAGTCCCACCTCGCAGGATATTGTGGACTGAAAGAAAAAACTAAGGTTTGATTCAAAGAGCTGCTGTAAGACTTCTATACGACTAGTATGGTGAGATTTGAGGGACAAGTAGAGTCAGGTGGTGACTATATTGGAAAATTAAATATAGGCTGTGGTTCTCAGATATTTTATTATATAAACATGTTATGATAAGCTATAGTATGTGTCCCGTGATTGATATGGTAGAGATTGTTTATGGTATTGTAGGGCTTTACATTCACAGAGGTAACAAAGATAAACAAAAACTATTTACTGTCTAAGCTTGAGAAAAAAAAATCTTACATACGTGCTCAACATCTATCAGTCAGATCAGAAAAGGCCAAACTTACCCAGAAAATGTTGAACGGTAAAATTAAAGGACATGGTGTCAATATCTTATGTAAGGTTGGCAATAGTCGATCAGGATATGCAAATGACCTTCCGGCACGATAATCTTATGGTAAACTATTTTTTCTTATATCCTCTGGGGTTTTGGCTCTGATGTTTCTCTCTCTTCAAAATCATTTATATTTTTTCTTTGCTTAAAGGTTAGAAAAAAATTTCAGGAAGGTTTATACGTGTTAGGATATTTAATAACTTGTATATTTTTATTAAGATCATGAAAATATATTCTTAAAAATATATATACTTGATAGGAAGTAAAATAACTGATATATATATATATATATATATATATATATATATATATATATATATATATATTTATATATATATATTTATATTTTGCCAAGGTTTATACTTGCCAGTAACATACGCTGGCGTGAATCACAGTTATGACATGTTATTTGCATATGAAAACAAGAGAAAGGGGTCCTTAGGTCACCTACTTAATAACATGGCAGGAAGAAAATACAGAGAAAAAAATATCCTCAGAAACCAAGAGTCGGGTGAGTGTCGTGGAGTTTCGAAATAGAATAAATTTACTGACATCGTATATAAAATGCCAGAACAAAATATAGATTCACTAAGATCCACTTTTGAGTTCAAGAGACTGGCACGAGCGCAGTACCCCTCATTACCACGTCGATGCCAAGGTATAATTTTTCTGCGTTTTTGTAGCTAAGTTCCTCTTATTTTACTGTGCTGTTATTATCCTTTTTTATTCTTCAATTCGTCGCCAGTAAAGCAACTTACTTTAGTTGTCGCTAAAGCGTGAGTTCTGGGTTGTCATTTTTGCCTGTAAACCACGAGATCTATAATTACGTCAAATTAATATGATTTCATGCCTTAACAGGGAGTGAGGAGATCAATGCAAATACTCCTGATGGGATTTCAATCACACTTAATTGTTATACTCGTGTTGAAACGATATTTTGGGTCCTCTCTGAATGGTAATAATAAAGAGGAAGAAGAGGGAATTTGTGGGTGTGGTGAGTAGGAAGTGCGTGTGTGTGTGTGTGTGTGTGTGTGTGTGTGTGTGTGTGTGTGTGTGTGTTGTGTGTGTGTGTGTGTGTGTGTGTGTGTGTGTGTGTGTGTGTTGTGTGTGTGTGTGTGTGTGTGTTGTGTGTGTGTGTGTGTGTGTGTGTGTGTGTGTGTGTGTGATTTGTAAGTTGAATGCTAGTTGAAGTATATTTGATTTTCTTCTTGCAAATCAATGTACGAAAAAGAAGACAGGAGGTAGCAACAGTGCAGGTGCGGGTACAGGGATAGTTAAAGGTGTCTCATAAGTCACGCTACAGTACAGGTACAAGGATATAGTACAAAAAGGTTCAGTAATTTCAACATTTTAAGTAAAATATCAATATTAGTTTCAGACAAATCTAGGTTAACTATTATATATTTATGTAAATGCGTTAGGCGGTAGAGAAGTACAGTCACACCTTATATTTTGAATATATTTTGGCCAATTGGTTGACAAATAATATTTATTAATGTGCAAGAAAACTTTTATCATAATTTCTAATTTGATTTTTATTATATAAACATAACATAATAACACATGGTTCCCACGAATCTAATCTGATAATACAAACATGAGATGTCAACATATCGCTGAGACGGACCTCCGTCGTCATAAACGCCTCATTGTCTCACGTAGTTTTCGTAATATTTCTGTCAATTTGGGTCGCTGTCCCACACGCTGGTAACACGACAATCTCTGTAGCGTGTAAAACACATGCTACATTAATCCTTGTGGCTAAAGCTCGTAAATACTGAAAACTACCATAACCACCATAAATATTATTGTTAAGTATAAACACACTTTAGACACACACACACACACACACACACACACACACACACACACATATATATATTTCTAGGATGTCAGGATGTAAATTATGTAGAAGCGTCATTATAGTGACAGATGTAAACGTAATTATAGTTACAGGGACGATACAGAATACAGTATTATAGTTACAGGGACGATACAGAATACAGTATTATAGTTACAGGGGCGGTACAGAATACAGTATTACAGTTACAGGGCCGATACAGAATACAGTATTATAGTTACAGGGACGGTACAGAATACAGTATTATAGGTACAGGGTCGATACAATTTACAGTACTATAGTTATAGGGACGGTACAGAATACAGTTTTATAGTTACAAGGACGATGCAGAATACAGCATTATAGTTACAGGGACGATACAGAATACAGTATTATAGTTACAGGGACGATACAGAATACAGTATTATAGTTACAGGGGAGGTACAGAATACAGCATTATAGTTACAGGGACGATACAGAATACAGTATTATAGTTACAGGGACGATACAGAATACAGTATTATAGTTACAGGGGCGGTACAGAATACAGTATTGCAGTTACAGGGACGATACAAAATACAATAGTATAGTTACAGGGACGGTACAGAATACAGTATTATAGTTACAGGGACGATACAGAATATAGTGTTATAGTTACAGGGACGATACAAAATACAATAGTATAGTTACAGGGGAGGTACAGAATACAATAGTATAGTTACAGGGACGATACAGAATACAGCATTAAGGTTACAGGGACGATACAAAATACAATAGTATAGTTACAGGGGAGGTACAGAATACAATAGTATAGTTACAGGGACGATACAGAATACAGCATTATAGTTACAGGGACGATACAGAATACAGTATTATAGTTACAGGGACGATACAAAATACAATTGTATAGTTACAGGGGAGGTACAGAATACAATAGTATAGTTACAGGGACGATACAGTATACAATATTATAGTTACAGGGACGATACAAAATACAATAGTATAGTTACAGGGGAGGTACAGAATACAATAGTATAGTTACAGGGACGATACAGAATACAGTATTATAGTTACAGGGACGATACAGAATACAGTATTATAGTTACAGGGGCGGTACAGAATACAGTATTATAGTTACAGGGACGATACAGTATACAGTATTATAGTTACAGGGACGATACAGAATACAGTATTGCAGTTACAGGGACGATACAAAATACAATAGTATAGTTACAGGGGAGGTAAAGAATACAATATTATAGTTACAGGGACGATACAGAATACAGTATTATAGTTACAGGGACGGTACAGAATACAGTATTATAGTTACAGGGACGATACAGAATATAGTGTTATAGTTACAGGGGCGGTACAGAATACAGTATTACAGTTACAGGGGCGATACAAAATACAATAGTATAGTTACAGGGGAGGTACAGAATACAGTATTATAGTTACAGGGACGGTACAGAATACAGTATTATAGTTACGGGGACGATACAGAATACAATAGTATAGTTACAGGGACGGTACAGAATACAGTATTATAGTTACGGGGACGATACAGAATACAATAGTATAGTTACAGGGACGGTACAGAATACAGTATTATAGTTACAGGGACGGTACAGAATACAGTATCATAGTTACAGGGACGGTACAGAATACAGTATTATAGTTACAGGGACGATACAGAGTACGGTATTGTAGTTACGGGACGATACAGAATACAATAGTATAGTTACGGGAGTACAGAATACAGTATTATAGTTACAGGGACGTTACATAATACAGTATTATAGTTACAGGGGACGATACAGAATACAATAGTATAGTTACAGGGACGGTACAGAATACAGTATTATAGTTCAGGGACGATACAGATACAATAGTATAGTTACAGGGACGGTACAGAATACAGTATTGAGTTACAGGGACGATACAGAATACAATAGTATAGTTACGGGGAGGTACAGAATACAGTATTATAGTTACAGGGACGTTACGTAATAGTATTATAGTTACGGGGACGATACAGAATACAATATTATAGTTACAGGGACGGTACAGAATACAGTATTATAGTTCAGGGACGGTACAGAATACAGTATTGTAGTTACAGGGCGGTGCAGAATTTAATAGTAGAGTTACAGGGACGATACAGAATACAGTACTATAGTCACAGGGCGATACAGAGTACGGTAATATTCAGTGGAAAGATGAGATAATAAGAAAAACTGAACAATTTGGTTTAATTATCCGCTTCTCTTTTTCCAATACACACAATCTGCCCTCGTCATACATTCACATCATTTCTGTATTTATGTATGGTAACAGCGTCATGGATCAGTTCATGTATGGTAACAGCGTCATGGATCAGTTCATGTATGGTAACAACGTCATGGATCAGTTCATGTATGGTAACAGCGTCATGCATCGGTTCGTGTTATGGTAACAGCGTCATGGATCAGTTCATGTATGGTAACAGCGTCATGCATCAGTTCATGTATGGTAACAGCGTCATGCATCAGTTCATGTATGGTAACAGCGTCATGCATCAGTTCATGTATGGTAACAGCGTCATGCATCAGTTCATGTGTGGTAACAGTGTCATGCATCAGTTCATGTATGGTAACAGCGTCATGCATCAGTTCATGTATGGTAACAGCGTCATGCATCAGTTCATGTATGGTAACAGCGTCATGCATCAGTTCATGTATGGTAACAGCGTCATGCATCCAGTTCATGTATGGTAACAGCGTCATGGATCAGTTCATGTATGGTAACAGCGTCATGGATCAGTTCATGTATGGTAACAACGTCATGGATCAGTTCATGTATGGTAACAGCGTCATGCATCGGTTCGTGTTATGGTAACAGCGTCATGGATCAGTTCATGTATGGTAACAGCGTCATGCATCAGTTCATGTATGGTAACAGCGTCATGCATCAGTTCATGTATGGTAACAGCGTCATGCATCAGTTCATGTATGGTAACAGCGTCATGCATCAGTTCATGTGTGGTAACAGTGTCATGCATCAGTTCATGTATGGTAACAGCTTCATGCATCAGTTCATGTATGGTAACAGCGTCATGCATCAGTTCATGTATGGTAACAGCGTCATGCATCAGTTCATGTATGGTAACAGCGTCATGCACCAGTTCATGTATGGTAACAGCGTCATGCATCAGTTCATGTATGGTAACAGCGTCATGGATCAGTTCATGTATGGTAACAGTGTCTTGCACCAGTTCATGTATGGTAACAGCGTCATGCATCAGTTCATGTATGGTAACAGCGTCATGCACCAGTTCATGTATGGTAACAGCGTCATGCATCAGTTCATGTATGGTAACAGCGTCGCATCAGTTCATGTATGGTAACAGCGTCATGCATCAGTTCATGTATGGTAACAGCGTCATACATCCGGATTAAAGCCAACTAATGGTGATAGCGTCTGCATCAGTTCATGTATGGTGATAGCGTCATGCACCAGTTCGCTATGGTGATAGCGTCGCCATCGGTTCATGTATGGTGATAGCGTCATGCAGTTCATGTATGGTAACAGCGTCATGCCTCAGTTATATATGTTGATGGCGTCGTAGAAAGCCAGTTCGTAACATGTTGATAGCGTCATGCGCAGTTCATGTATGGTGATGGCGTGGCATGGTTCATGTATGGTGATTTATGGTGATAGCGTCCTCACTCTATAACTCCTCCCTCACTATATAACTCCCTCCCTCACAATATAACTCCTCCCTCTTCCATAAACTCCCTCTCACTATACTCCTACCTACTATATAACTCCCTCCCTCACTAACTCCATCCCTCTATATAACTCCCTCCCTCACTATATAACTCCCTCCCTCTTTATCTCCTCCCTCCCCTCCTTTTACTCCCTCCCTCACTATAATTCCCTCCTTACTATATAACTCCTTCCTCATATATAACTCCCTCCTCACTATAACTCTCTCCCTCACTATATAACTCCCTCCTCACATATCTTCCTCCTCACTATATAACTCCCTCCCTCACCATATAACTTCTTCCCTCACTATATAACTCCCTCCCCTCACTATAACTCCTTCCTCCTATATCTTCCTCCCTCCTCATAACATACCCTCCCTCACCCTAAACTTCCTCCTCACTTATAACTCCTTCCTCACATATAACTCCCTCACTTTATACTTCCTCCCTCACTATATAACTCCCTCACTATACTCCTCCCTCACTACTCCATCCTCACTATATAACTCCCTCCCTCACTGTATAACTCCCTCCCTCACTATATAGCTCCCTCTCTCACTATAACTCCCTCCCCTCACTATACTTCCCTCCTCTACTTTCATCTTCCTCCTCACTATATAACTCCCTCGCTCACTATATAACTCCCTCTATCACTATATAACTCTTTCCTCACTATATAACTCCCTCCTTCACTATATAACTTCCTCTATATAACTCCCCTCCCTCCTATATAACTTCTCCTATATAACTCCCTCCCTCACTTTATAATCCCTACTATAGATATGTAGATGATGTTCTTTGTCTTTGGCCTAGAAACAGTGACCCATTGGTATTTTAAGACAAGCTTAATGATGTTGTCCCTAGTATCACATTCAAAATTGAAAGAAAAATAAATGGATCCCTTCTATTCCTTGATATGCTTATCATGAGAAATGGCCAAAACTACAAATTTAAGGTAACAGAAAGCCCACATAGGTAGACAGTTTCTTACACTTTTTATCGGATCACCTGGAGTCTAAAAATGTCAGTTTTTCTGCTATGTTCTTAAGATGTCTGCGTATTTGTGACGCTTATTATTGATGATGAATTGAAACATTCGTTCCATTGCACAAAAATTGGGTACCCTTCTGTTTGTTGATCATTGTTTTTAAAAAGGCTAAAATCCTTTCATTCTCTCAGGCAGCAAATTCCTACACTTAGAATATTTTGACTCTGCCCTATCGTAATGAATTTGTCCCGTTAGTTCGGTCCCTTAAACTACTAAATATTAATGTTGTTTTTCAAGTATGACTCAACCATTACCAATATGTTAATAAAAAATAGCCCAAGTTTGAATGTAAATGGAAGTGTTTATTGTATTCCATGTAGCAAATGTAATGGAAATTATGTAGGACGAGCAGGAAAAACGTTGCAGCTCAGAATCAAACAACATAAGTACAATATCAGAACAGCATCTGAAAGCAGTGCCTTGTTCGTTCATGTTAGAATTATAATCATCCCATTGCTTGGGAAAAAAGCTTAGAAGTATTCAAATCATCTTGTCACAGAAAGACTTCTGGTTGGAGCTAGTTTGATTAATGAATTAAAATCAGTAAACCTTAGTGATGGTCAGTTCAAAACTGATATGTTACATAAATTGTATCAGTGGCCAAGGTTAAATGCTTTGAAAACTTGGATCTAGATGTAGGATAGTTATTTAGTGGGTTCCTTATTTTTACCTGACCTGACTAGTCATCGCCCCTTCTCTTAAGCTCCTCTACGTGTGTGTTGGTGTTGGTGTGGGAATAGTGGATGACATCATTATGACCTGACCTCATGTTTAATAAGGTCACCCTGTATATTTAGCCTCTCTCTGTCCATATAATCCAGTTGCCTCTGAAGATGTCTTGAATAAAGACTATAGCAAAGGTGCCCGTTGTTTCTTTTCCCATGTGATTTTATCAAGATATATATATATATATATATATATATATATATATATCATGTAAATCCACAATGAAAACGTGGATAGTTTTGTTTAAATATGCTGTGTGACCTCATGTTTTAGGTCACCCTGTATATTTAAGCCTCTCTCTGTCCATGTAATCCAGTTGCCTCTGAAGATGTCTTGAATAAAGACGAAAATGAGTACTCCGTTGTTTCCATTTCCCCGTGTGATTTTATCCAAGATATATATATATATATATATAAATATATATATATATATATATATATATATATATATATATATATATATATATATATATATATATATATATATATATTTCATTAGCCCAATAAAGCACGCGGACTTCTACATACAAGCAACACCTCAACCAGCCAGGATTCGAACCCACGGCCCACGAGCCCATGACTGTGACTTTATTGGGCTAATGAAATATATATGGATCCTCGTGTTTCAAAGCCGGATTTGGTAAAACGTTACTCTGACAGACTACCTACGTGATACGGGTAGTCCCCATTAGAGGTTCACGGCGCCATAAGCTCGTTGAACAGGCTTTGTGTAAAATATAACAGAGTCTAGGACTGCTTTTAGTATCCTAGTGGTCCAGAGGTAGCGTTCCCCGGTCACAGTCATGGGCTCGAGGGCCGTGGGTTCGAATCCTGACGGGTTGATTGTATATATATATATATATATATATATATATATATATATATATATATATATATATATATATATATATATATATATATATATATATATATATATATATATATATATATATATATATATAACTTCAGCAATGGCTGTTCTATATATTGGTGCAAGGCTTCCATAATGAGGAGGTCCGTCTCACAGTTGCTCTTGCCGAGAACTGAGAAATCAGACGGCGAAACCGGGTGGTCATGTTGGTGGGCGTGGTTACGAATAGCTGAATGTAGTGGTTGTGTGATTAACTGGGCTGTTCGAACAGAACCGCCCAAGTGTTCATGGATGCGAGTTATCAAATGTCTTTTAGTTTTACCTATATATGCCGCCCTACAGCTAGCACACGTAAATTGATAAACAACTGAGGATTGCAGGTGTGTGGGAATGGTGTCTGTAATTTTAAAGATTTTTTTAAATTAAACTCTGGGTTTTAAAGAATTGTCTAAGAGAAATTTGTGGATAGAATTCATTGAAAAGCTTCTTAATTTTATTTCTAAGGGTGAAACTGAGTGGGCCTGTGTACGGGATGGTGAAATAGATAGAATATTTAGGGACGGTGTGGATTGAGGCTGTGTGGGACTTAAAACCTTATTAAGGGTTTTGCCAATATAAGTGTCGGATTTCTCAGTTCTCGGCAAGAGCGACGGTGAGACGGACCTCCTCATTATGGAAGCCTTGCACCAATATAAAGAAAAGCCATCCATTTGTGATATGGCTTCCAGTGAATTGTTGTGTTTTTCGCACTAAGGCTCGTCTGAATTAAGGTAATACCCCCCCCCCCTGTATATTTTATTTCACACTTTTTATTTCTGATTTTAGCTTTGTATGTAGGTTTGTCGTCTTTTTTGTCGGTTTTAAATTGGATTGCTCTTTTTTTAAATTTTATCTAAGGTAAATTTTCGTATAATGTTATGTTTTTATTGTATATCACCTGTATTTTTAAAACTTTTTCAAAACTTTTGTTTTCTAGGCTCTGATGATGGAAAATGATTATTTCCGAAACGTTAGCGATTAAAAGAAGCCCAACTTAGTCAAGATGTTTGTGTTTTCCCTGGTTCCTTTCTTCGTTAGATATATATATATATATATATATATATATATATATATATATATATATATATATATATATATATATATATATATATATATATATATATATATATATATATATATATATATATGTGTGTGTGTGTGTGTGATTAGGTTAGGTCTTCATTTAACAAACAACCGTATCCTCTGACACACTCTGGTCGACGCTTCACTCAGCACAACCCATTACACTGACAAAGGAAAATGACTCTTGCTGTCGTTTGACCTGACTGTCTAACTCCTCTGACGCTCCACACTTTGTCCAAACCAGCTTTTGTTTCTTACACTACATTGACGACTTGGTCTACCTGCCCTAACGGTACACCTGTTCCTTATTTTATTTTATATATACTGTATATTTATTACAGATTTGTAAATATTGCAACTTTTACGATTTTTTTTAGGACAGTTTATGAAATAATGATTTGAAACACTGTACATTGATTTGAAGACTTTTTGGGTTAAGTTTTGTCGGCATGATATTGTTTTACACACACACACATACACACAATTATGTCCTAAGATTTTTTTAGATTCATGAATATTTAGAATAGTTTGGGGAAATATTAAATTACTCTACATTTATTTGTCATGTGTTTCGTATGCTAAGTTCCAATATAATTTACCTTTTGTGATTTAATCATGCCATTTCTTAAGAATTACGAAGTTAAGACTAACATTAGGACAGATTCTAACGCTTCATACAGTTCAGTGAACACTAATACTACTCTCCCAGTCCATCGCTGTGCACCAGTTTTTGGCATAAATTTGTGAGTGATTATATGAAACTGAAAAATGGACTGCAGCGCTAACTCCTCTCCCCTATGTATGCTATTTCTTAAAGGAAAACTTTATTCATTTAAACGTCGTTTCGTTTAAAGTGGTATTTTTCGACGTTAAATGAAGACTCCCAGTACTGAGTCCCTCTATCCCATCTAGGTAGTCCAAGCTGGATAACTTTGATCCTGGACTTGCAGCGTTCAAGTTAAGGCGCCCTAGTTGAAGCGTCCTCCATCACTCCCTAAGTCAATTTGGTGAGAGGAGACGAGACTGATGGCGAGTGACAGCTGCGACTGACAGGAGGTAAAATTGATGGTGAGTGACGGGGGCTGGGAAGTAACGGGGACGAGTGGCGGGGGGTAAAACTGGTGGTAAGTGACGGAGGCGATTAACAGGGATGAGTGACGACCAAGGGTGACAGGGTTTTTTGATAGGGATGAGCGACAGGGGAACACTAATAGTGAGTAGCGGAAGCGGATGACAGGTTGTGACGCGGGTAAAACTAGTGGTGGGTGACGAAGGTGGGGCTGTCTGCTATATTAAGTTTCTCTTTGGCTTTAGGAAAATTGACCTTACTGGAAGATGTGGTGTGATTGAGAGAGAGAGAGAGTATAATAGTCAGCAACCTACGGGAATCCATTTTATTGTTCCCTCATCCACTAGTTCTGTTGTGATTCTGTTGGTTATTTGTTTCTGTTGTTTATGATGATTCTGTTGGTTATGTTGGCACTATTGGTTCCAGGTTTAGCAGACACTAACAGACTCATACATATAATATATATATATATATATATATATATATATATATATATATATATATATATATATATATATATATATATATATATATATATATATATATATATATATATATATATATCTTGATAAAATCACGGGAAAATGGAACAACGGAGCACCTTAGCTTTCGTCTTTATTCAAGACATCTTCAGAGGCAACTGGATTACATGGACAGAGCGAGGCTTAAATATACAGGGTGACCTTAAAAACATGACTAGCCAGGTCAGGTCAAGAAATAAGGGACCCACAAAATAACTATCATACATCTAGATCAAAGGTTTTCAAAGCATTTTTAACCTTGGGCCACTGACAAATAAATTTATGTAACATATTATCAGTTTTGAACTGACCATCACTAAGGTTTATTGATTTTAATTCCTTAATCAAACTAGCTTCAACCAGAAGTCTTTCTGTGACACAAGATGATTTAAATACTTCTAAGCTTTTTTCCCAAGCAATGGGGTGATTATTATTCCTAACATGAACGAACAAGGCACTGCTTTCAGATGCAGTTCTGATATTATACTTATGTTGTTTGATTCTGAGCTGCAGTGTTTTTCCTGTCTGTCCTACATAATTACAATTACATTTGCTACATGGAATACAATAAACACTTCCATTTACATTCAAACTTGGGCTATTCCTTATTAACATATTGGTAATGGTTGAGTCATACTTGAAAACAACATTAATATTTAGAAGCTTGAGGGACCGAACTAACGGGACAAATTCATTACGATAGGGCAGAGTCAAAATATTCTTAAGTGTAGGAACTTGTCTGGTTTGAGAGGAATGAAAGGATTTTTTAGCCCTTTTAAAACAACGATCAACAAACACAGAAGGGTACCCGAGTTTCTGTGCAATAGAACGAATGTGTTTCAATTCATCGTCAATATCCACGTTTTCATTGTGGATTTACATGAAATATATATATATATATATATATATATATATATATATATATATATATATATATATATATATATATATATATATATATATATATATATATATATATATAGACGAACGCTTGACATACACAGCCAACAGATCTGTCACTATTTATTATATATTACAAATATAACAGAATCATCGGTAACAGACACATTTCACAGATACAGATTAACCCAGTAACCTTTTACAGACGTTACAGACAGCCTGGAACACAGACCACAGGCATACACCAACAGGCCTGAACATTATCTTTAAACATCTAAGATCATATAGCAAACTGAAAGTAACATAGTTCACAGACTCACAGAAAACAAAATTGCCTCGTACCGAAAATAAAGCTAAAAAAATCTGACATATTCCAAGATATATGACTGAAGTTCACAGACTCAGTGGTAACTAACATACTTCACAGATTCACACAGATAGGCCTAGGAGCTCAGATCACAGACACAGCCAGCAACAAGTTCTCTCAGTCGCTGGGTCACACACAACCACACACACACACACACACACTAATGGCCGGGGGTCTGGTGTGTGTGTGTATGTACGTGAGGCATCAAGCACGGAGACAGCGAGACAGCGGTGTAGTGATTACGTCGGAGTCACTAGGGTCGGCCATTTCCTGTGTGGATTTGTGATTTTAATTACCAGAGATAAAATAAAAATCACCCTGGGGTCGATTTTGCTGGGATTTTTTATTCTTTTATTTTGTTGTTGTTGTTGTTGTGTGTGTGTGTGTGTGTGTGTGTGTGTGTGTGTGTGTGTGTGATCGTGTCTTCAGCTGTAGGGAACTGAGATTATCCATAAAGTTGCACGTATATCGAGCAGTGGTCTTGCCCACCCTACTCTCTGGCAGTGAGACATGAGTCACATACTGGAAGCACCTTAAGGCACTTGAAAACTTTCACCAACGTAGTCTACGTTCCATCCTCCGAGTTCCTTGGGAAGACAAGAGAACAAAAGCTAGCATTCTTGCTGACACCAACTGTAGGAGCCTCGAGGCTACCATTATCCATGAACAACTACGTTGGACTGGCCATGTTACCCGCATGGACAACAGTAGACTGCCAAAGCAGCTACTTTACAGTCACCTAACGAATAGTAAACGTAACGCTGGCGGGCAATTGAAGAGGTATAAAGATAGTCTTAAGACAAACTTGAAAAGGTGCCACATCGACCGCCTCACCTGGGAGACGATTATTCCATATTGTAACGCTTTGAGGAGCAGCACACAAGAAGGTGTCAATACTTTTGAGCTTACCCGACTGCAAACCGAGACAGATAAGCGCCAACGTCGGAAAGACGCTCTCACCGCCCCTCCCGCACTAGAGGCAACCCTCCACATGTTCAACGAATGTGGACGACGCTGCCGGTCCCGTATGGGCCTCTTTAGTCACCTCAAAACTCACTAACCTAGGTGACATCCCTAATAACCCATATCATGTTGCCATAGCTGGATGATCGTCATACTCGATTCCGAGTGACAGCAAAGTGGTAGTAGTAGCATGTGTGCATAGGGTGGTGCAATGCGTCTAGTGTGGCAGCATTATGTTAGTGTTAAGGTGCAAGTACTGCTTAACTCTTCTCGCTATCAGCTACCGCCGCTGGCTAGCCCTCGTTTCGAACAGGGAAGCAAATTTGCATAAGTCCTCCCCCGCCAGTACATAGCCTCTTCACCATCAAGACTCCTACTGTGCTTCCTTGTGGCAACACAGGGTAACTTGGTGCCTCGTGGGCCCAGGCTAGACCAGCAGGGGATCCCTAAGCAGCAGTCGGCCCCAGAGGGACGGCACATTGGCCCACTGGCATATGGACAAGTCCAGGTTCCTACCAAACACCGACCCGCTGCCTTGCGGATTAACCTTGGCAGCTATAAGGCTACGGGAGTAAACCTTGAATGAAAAATCTGCTGTGGAGCCCCGCATCAGGCAGATGTGCTTCCACAGTTCCGGCAAGACCTCGGCGGCGGTATAGGCGGAAGAGGTGACCAACATGGAAACCCAACGGCTACACTGGCGGACGAAGGCAATGCATGATGGACAGGCTACTAAGGCGAAACCCAACAAACTGGGCTATCGGCAGTCAATTGCAACTCTCCCTCTCCCTAGTCGTTGCAAAACTTGCACCACTGGATCAGGAAAAGGGAGAGCCAAGATGTGTGGTTGTAGCCTGGGCTCCTGCCTCACCACATAAATCAACTCATGCACAGTCATCAACCAGCTCATCATACTTCTCATCATCATCAAAACGCCTTTTCTCCCAAAATTCCGATGGCGATGGACGAGTGGCGACGAGGACAGGCAGAGATGACAGCCGGGAGTCTCCAGTTACAACTCTGCACATGGGCGGCATAAATAAGATGGTCGTTTATGCACTGGGATCTAGGCAGCAGTACACTCCGGTCCTGTCTGTGCGATTGAGCAGCCCTTTCGAGGAGCAACTCTGCTCACCCCACAGGGGGAGTGGGCTGGAAAGGGTACGCTACAGAACCAACCTGATTGGGCAACCTCACCCAGTAAGGTCATCCTTATGCGGTCGAATTCACAATTATAATCACAGATCTAAAAAAAACCCAGCATTTATGCAACCTCTTATGGTGTGTGCATGGGATGTCTGGACCCTCCTGGATACTGGCACAAATGAGCGTGCTGAAAAAAAAAAGAAACGCCCTTGTGGCAAAAGAGCCGGCTAGGTATAACATTGACATAGCAGCCAACAGTGAGTGCCAGCTCCCAGATGAGGGTCGACTCACAGAATGGGGTCTGGCTATACCTTCTTCTGGAAGGGTAAGCCTGCTGAGGAGGGAAACCACATTTATGGAGTTGGCTTTGCCATCCGCCTATGCATCCTACATAGGCTAACTGAAATGCCTGTTGGGATCAACGGGCGCCTCATGACATTCCGAGTCCCATTGAATCACTTACGTCATGCCTTTATCATCAGTGCATACGTCCCAACATAGGATGCAGAGAATAACATCAAGGATGCCTCTTATGCCGACCTTGACAGAGTGCTAACCTCTTTCCCTAGAGAAGATAAGGTTGTGCTCCTAGGTGACTTCAATGCCAGAGTTGGCAGAGATGCTGACATTTGGCAAAGAATTATAACGGGAAATGGACGAGGCAAGTGTAATGCCAACGCCATACTACTCCTCAGCAAGTGTGCTGCAAACAGCCTCACTATCACTAATACCTTGTTTAGGCAGGCCGACAAGTTCAAGGAATCGTGGCAACACCCTACGATCCAAACACTGGCATCTCATTTACTACATCAATGTCAGAGAAAGAGGTCGCCAAGATTTCCTCATCACCCGAGCCATGCGTGACTCAGAGCACTGCGACAGTGATCATTGGCTCGTCAGAGCCAAGCTCTCACTTCACGTCGCCTCAAAACGGCGGAGGCAGCAAGCTTCCAGAAAATGTTTTAACACTAAACTTCTGGAGGATCCAGCGATAGTACATTCCCTCAGAGAGCAGATCGTACATAGGCTGATAAACAACCCAAAAGCAAACAACGCAAATCCTAATACCGAATAATATATTCTCAACACTGTCATGACAAAAATATGCAGAGAGACCCTCGGCCAGATCGAATGAATAAACCAGGACTAGTTTGATGAAAATGACCCGGAAATCAATGTACTCGTCAATGATAAACGTGCTGCTTTAACTGACTGACAGAACAACTCTCAGCCTCGGATGAAAGCTGATACCTTCTGCATGAACAAAGTGGTGGCCCAGCGCTAACTTCGGCATCCAAAGATGACTGGTTTAAAAATAATGCATGTGAAACACAAAGACTTGCAGAACAACATAAGATGCGCGAATTTTTCAATTCCACTAAAACATTTTATGGGCCAGTCACTCATGGTGAAGCCCCCCTCTGCTCATCTGAGAGTAACTACCTAATTAAAGACAGAGGAGGCATCCTTCATTGCGGGAAAGAGCACTATCATTCGCTGCTCAACCGAAACACAGATGTGGATGCCCTGACTACCCATCAGGTCTCTCAGTATCCAGAGCTGACTCACCTCAGCTATCCTTCATCCCTGGATGAGGTAGCTACTGCCATCAAACAAATGGAAAAAAACAAAGCCTCAAGACCTGATGGACTTCCAACCGAGGTGTATAAAGCAGGAAGCCTCTGCTTTCCAGCCATCTCCACTCTTTCCTGAGAATATATGGGAAAAGGAGGAAATTTCCTAAGCTCTTAAAGACGCCTCCAATGTCAATATTTATAAGTACAAGGCATCTCACTGCTATCCGTAGCTGGCAATATTATCTCCCGAGTCCTCCTTAACAGAAAAATTCCTCCCAGAATCTTAATGTGGCCTTAGACCATCACATAGCGCACCTGACATGATCTTTGCTGCCCGCCAGTTACAGGAAAAGTGCAGAGAACAGCGTCGTGACCTGTACATGGCCCTCATCGACCTAACTAAGGCCTTCGTCTCGTTCAACAGGGAAGCCCTCTGGCGGACCCTCAGCCGTTTTGGCTGCCCACCAAAATTTTTCGCCATTGTGAGGCAACTCCTCGATGGCATGAACGGCAGTGACCTGCACAATGTCACCCAGACTGAGCTCTTCCCATTCAAACGGGGGTAAAAGAAGGATGTGTACTGGCCCCAGCTCTCTTTTCCATTTTCTTGGCTCTTTCTTACTCGTGCCAGTGACAATATAGCCGCCGGGGTGGACATCGATTACAGAATAAAGGGTCTTTTCAACATAAGATGACTCCAGGAAGGAACAAAGGTGTCGGTAGATTTCATTAGTATATTTTATTATGCAGACGACCTCAACCTTGTCGCTCACACTAAACGTGACCTACGGGAGATCCTGAACACCTACGCAGATGTATATGCACACTTCGGCCTTGAGATGAATGTATGTAAGACTCAGATTCTCTTTTATGCGGCCCCTGGTTCCGCCACACATCCACCTTCCATCCAACTTTTTGGTTCTACCCTCTCTAATGTTAACCACTTTCGGTATCTCGGCTGCCACCTGTCCGCCACCGCGAACATCGATGAAGAGATTGAGCATCGGGTAAAGATGTGCATCTCAATCCCTTGGCACACTCCGTACCAGTGTCTTCAGCTGTAAGGAACTGGAATTATCTACAAAGTTGCATGTATATTGAGCAGTGGTCCTCCCCACCCTGCTTTATGGCAGCGAGACATGGGTCACATACAGTAGGCACCTCAAGGCATTTGAAAATTTTCTCGAAGGTAGTCTATGTCTCATCCTCCGATTTCGCTGGGAAGACAAGATAACAAATGCCAGTATTCTCGCTGACCGACAGTAGACTGCCAAAGCAGCTACTTTACAGGCACCTAACAAATAGTAAAGGAAGCGGTAGCGGGCAACTGAAAAGGTATAAGGATAGTCCTAAGCCAAACCTGAAAAGGTGTCAAATCGACCACCCTCAACTGGAAGACGAATACTCGACACCATAACACATGGAGGAGCACCACACAAAAATTTGTCAATACTTTGGTGTTGGCCCGACTGCAAACCCAGGCAGACAAGCGCCAGCACCGGCAAAATGCTGCCTCCAGCCCTCCCGCACTAAATGTAGCCCTCCATCTTTGAACGACCCTGCCGGTCCCGTATCGGCCTCTTTTGTCACTTCAGAACTCACCAATGATGGTGATATCCTTAATAACTTGATGTTTGTCATACTCTATTCCGAGTGTCAGCAAAGTAATAGTAATATGTGTGTGTGTGTGTGTGTTGGAATGCGTGAGTGTTTGGTGTAATGGTCAGTAGGCTATCCTCGCAAGCGAGCGATCCCTGGTTCTATCCCCGGGCAGGGTGAAACTATGGGCAAGTTTCTTTACGCCATTTGCCTGTTTACCCAGCAGTAATTGGGGACCTGGATGTTAATCGATTTGCGGATCGTGTACCTGGGTTATGGTTAGCCAGTGCAGTTGGCGAGTTGACCGGTCTTCTCGGACTTTTTTTTGACACTGGGTCATGCAGGTCCTTAACATAGGGTGTGGTTGATGTTTAGGCGACAGCTTCTACACCTTAAACAAATTCACCCCTAGGTGGCCCTTGGGCCGGCCATCCTCTTTGCACGAGGGGCAACCATTATTATTATGTGAGTTTGTGTTGGTGTGTGTGTGTGTGTGTGTGTGTGTGTGTGTGTGTGTGTGTGTTTTTTGTGCGCGTATGTGTGCGTTTGTATGTATTGGTGAACGGGTATTTGTGTGTGTGTGTGTGTGTGTGTGTGTGTGTTTTATAACTACCATCAAGAACGATCAAGTCAGCTTTATAAATTCGTCCACTGTTTACTGCTTGGATTTAGAATTTTATCTCTCCAAATGGAAAAAAAATCCTCCATATTTTTGGATTTTTTGTGCCATTATATGCTTTTTTTTCTATTATTTCATTCAGTATTGTCAACATTTATAATCTGTACGGTATTGATGGTGTCAGCAATACAATAAGAGTCATGTGTCTGTGGGGATTTTCAATTGCAAGTATTTTATTATTATTATTATTATTATTATTATTATTATTATTATTATTATTATTATTATTATTATTATTATTATTATTATTATCATTGTTGTTGTTGTTGTGGTTGTCGTCGTTTCTCTTGTTTTCTATTGACTTGGTTATTATTATTATTTATTATTATTATTATTATTATTATTATTATTATTTATAGCACACACACACACACACACACACACACACACACACACACACTACTACCACTACTAATTTGCTGTCACTCGGAATCGAGTATGGCGATCATCCAGCTATGAGACAATGATATGAGTTATTCGGGATGTCACCTTCGTTGGTGCTGTGAAGTAACTAAAGAAGCCGATATGGGACCGGCAGGTTCGTCCACAGATGTTGCATGTGTGGAAGGCTACATCCAGTGCGGGGGGAGGGGGGGGGGCGCTAATGTCTTTCTGGCGTTGGCACTTGTGTGCCTCGGTTTGCAGTCGGGCTAAATCAAAAGTATTGACACCATCTTTTGTGGTGCTTCTCCAAGCATTGCGGTGTGGAGTAATCGTCTCCCAGGTGAGGGGGTCGATTTGGCACTTTTTCAGGTTTGTTTTAAGACTATCCTTATGCCTTTTTAGTTTCCCACGAGCGTTACATTTACCATTCGTTAGGTTACTGTAAAGCAACTGCTTTGGCAGCCTACTGTCATCCTTGAAAGTAACATGGCCAGTCCAACGTAGTTGTTCATGGATAATGGTAGCTAGATGTTCCTACAGTTAGTGTCAGCGAGAATACTGGCAGTTTAGGTGCCTCCTGTATGTGACCCATAGTTCGCCACCATATAGCAGGGTGGGGAGGACCACTGCTCGATATACGTGCAACTTTGTAGATAATTTCAGCTCCCAAAAGCTTGAGATGCACATCTGATCTGATGTTGAATCTCTTCATTGATGTCAGCAGCCACTGAAAGTGGGTAATATTAGAAAGGGTAGTACCGTTAAGCTGGATGGGTGGCTGACCCAGGGGCAGGCTGAAAGAGAATCTGAATCTTACATATAATCACCTCAAGGCCAAAGTGCGCGCATCTTCATGGTGGTTCAGGATCTCCTGTAGATCGCGTTCACTGTGAGCGACAAGGCTGAGGTCATATGCATACTGAAGTTCAGTAATGGAAGCTGCCGACACCTTTGTTCTTGCCTGGAGTCGTCTTATGTTGTAAAGACCTTTCATCCAGCACTGGATATCCAACCCGCCAGCTAAATTGGCACTGGCACGCGTAAGGAAGGCATCCAAGAAAATGGAAAAGAGACTTGGTGCCAGTACACACCGTTCTTTACCCGCATTTGGATGGGGAAGAACTCTGACTGGGTGCCATTGTGCAGGACACTGCCGTTCATGCCATCGTGAAGTTGCAACAACGCCGATGAATTTTGGTGGGCAGCCAAAACGGCTGAGGGTCCACCACAGGGCTTTCCTGTTGACAGAGACGAAGGCCTTGATTAGGTCGATGAAAGCCATGTACAGGTCACGACGCTGTTCTCTGCCCTTTTCCTGCATCTGGCGGGCAGCAAAGATCATATCAGTGGTGCCACGTGATGGACTAAAACCACAGAGAGATTCTGGGAGGAAGTTTTCCGCCTCAGGAAGACGTCCACACATATACACGCATGCCAACACACACACACACACACACACACACACACACACACACACACACACACACATAAACGAACATACAGACACACACAGTGTTTCTCAACATTCACACTTTCCAAGCTCAACTATGCCTCCCCTACCTGGTCTTCCTCCCTAAATGCCACACAACATTAACACCTAGAAAACGTGCAAAAGAGGGCATGCAAGATTATTCTCTCCCCTTCCTACTCCACATATCAAGAAGCGTTCAACACACTGACCCTTTCGGCTCTCATTGACCATCACCACGACCTCATCTGCAAATTTGGTGAGAAGCTTCTGCACCATCCTCGACACCGCCTCCTACTACCACCTGAGATCGCTCGTCCGAGAATTGCTGTTCGACACCACAACCGCATCCAGCCCATACGAGAACGAACTGATCGCTATAAGAACAGTCCAGTCCCAACCATTGTAAAAATTATCAATAACTTATAATAAACCAGTGTATTCACTCCCAGTAAATCCTACTTTTTGCACTGTCACTATGTTGAAATGCCCTGTAGTTTGAGCTTTTCCCCACTTAGTTATTATACATCTTATTTGTATCACTTATGTTACTTGTATATTATTTGTAAATCGAAACCCATTCCGCAATGAAATAAATAAGGAAATAAAAACTGATCGGAATACAGAAACAATTTGGATAGAATTAATCGACGGTAGGGAAAAATTAATCACAGGAGTAATATATAGACCTCCCAATCTTGTTAGAGTCAATGAGCGACTTATCTGGGATGAAATGCGCAGGGCTTCCATACACAACAAAGTCTGTATAGTAGGCGACTTTAACCTTGGCCAAATAGATTGGACTGACCTTTCAGGTAACTCAGAATCAGAGGATTTTCTCGAGACGATCCAGGACTGTTTCCTAAGTCAACATATAACCGAACCCACACGGGGTAATAATATACTCGATTTAGTTCTGTCGAACAGAGAAAACCTCATTAGCAATGTCGAGGTAGGGAACGAACTTGCAAACAGCGATCACAAAGAAATTAGATTCCTGTTAGATTTTCAGGGCAGACGTAAGGAAAATTCCACTAAAGTACCAGATTTCAGAAGGGCAAACTTTGACAGTTTAAAGAGGCAGCTGAGAGAGGGGGTGTCGCACTTGGCCGTGAACCTGACAGATGACTTCGACCTGATAACGAGATCTGAGATTGCCGAGTTCCACGACAATTTAAATAATGAGTTACTTAATGTACAAAGGAAGAACATACCATACAAAAAACTCAGATCAGACAACAATGACCCTAAATGGATAAAAAATTATTTAAAGAACATCATTGGCCAAAGGAAGGCTATAGGTAGAAGGATAAAGCGTGGCGAAATTTACCTCCACGATTATTACAAGATATTGGCGAGTAGGGTTAAAACCGAGATAAGGAAAGCCAAGAGGAATAATGAGGTAAGGATAGCAAGGGAGGCAAAGACAAACCCCAAAGGATTCTACCAAATGTATCAAACTAAAACATGAGAAAAGATTGGACCAATACGGTCAGATACCGGCGAGCTAACTGATAATGGAGGAGAAATAAGCAATAATTTGAATAAATATTTTTCAACAGTTTTCACCACCGAAAATTTAAACATGATACCCGAGGCACCGCCTCTATTCAGAGATAGAGAAGAAAACAAATTAAGCGAGTCAGTAGTGACTAGTAACGATGTTAGTAAGCAAATAGACAAACTAAAGCCTAATAAGTCACCTGGTCCCGACGAGATATTTGCCAGAGTATTAAAGGAATGTAAGGAAGAGCTTAGTATGCACTTAGCAAAGTTGTTTAACATGTCCTTAAAAACAGGTGTAGTACCGATTTTCAAGAAGGGGGATAGATCACTATCCTCTAACTACGGCCCAATCAGTCTAACATCAATATTAGGCAAATTACTGGAAGCAATCATTTCAAACTCTATTCGAAATCACCTAGAGAAACACTGATTGATCAATGATTCCCAGCATGGCTTCACAAGCGGACGTTCTTGTCTAACTAATCTATTAACATTCTTTTCATCAGTTTTCGAATCGGTGGACGAGGGGCACAATTATGATGTGGTATATCTCGACTTTAGCAAAGCCTTCGAGAGAATCCCCCACTAAAGACTAATTAGAAAGGTAGAAGCACATGGCATCAAAGGTAACATCCTTAAATGGATTAGGGCGTGGTTACAGGACAGGAAACAGCGAGTGAGCATTAATGGCACTAAGTCCCATTGGAGCAATGTCACAAGTGGAGTTCCCCAAGGCTCAGTACTTGGACCATTATTATTTATTATATACATAAACGACATAGATATAGGCATAGACAGCAACATAAGTAAATTTGCTGATGACACTAAAATAGGACGTGTTATTAAATCTGACGAGGACTCAGCAAAACTACAGGAAGATCTAAAAAATTTTTTAGAATGTTCTGAAAAATGGCAGATGAAATTCAACGTGGACAAATGTAAAGTACTCAGTATTGGAGATGTAAACAGGGAAACCAGATACCAGATGAACAACGATGCCATAGAGAAATCCGACTGCGAGAGAGATTTAGGAGCAATGATAAGTAGGAACCTTAAGCCAAGTAAACAATGTGTTTTTGCTCGTAACAAGGCTAATAAAGTAGTTGGGTTCATACAAAGGAGTGTTAGTTACAAGACTAGCGACATCCTAAAACTGTATCATGCGCTTGTGAGACCACACCTGGATTAGGCAGTTCAGTTCTGGTCACCGTATTACAGAATGGATATAGAATCATTGGAAAGAATTTAGAGGAGAATGACAAGACTAATCCCGGGCATTAGGAACCTTGAGTATAGAGACAGGTTAAAGCATCTTAATTTGCACTCCCTCGAGAGACGTAGAGCGAGGGGCGACCTGATAGAGGTGTATAAGTGGAAGTCAGGGCTAAACAAAGGGGACATTACAAAGGTACTCAAACTATCCAACCAGGAGCGAACTCGTAACAATGGTTTTAAATTAGACAAATTTAAATTTAGGCGTGAAATAGGTAAACACTGGTTGGAAACAGAGTAGTGGATGAGTGGAACAAGTTACCAAATATCATCATTAATTCGAATATGCTGGATAGCTTCAAACAAAGGTTGGATGCTTATATGAGCAATAGGGGTTGGGTATAAACGGGACTGCCCAGTATGGGCCAATAGGCCCGCTGCAGTTTCCTCCATTTTTATGTTCTTATGTTCTTATTATGCAACTGCATATTTTCAGCCTTCCGGCTGCTATGCTCTTTCAATAAACCGTTAATTATTAATATTATTATTATTACACACACACGCATACACACACACACACACACACACACACACACACACACACACACACACACACACACACACACACACAAACAAACACTCCAACACACACACACCCACATGTACACCAGCGCACAGACACACACATATACACGCACACCAAGACACACACACACACACACACACACACACACACACACACACACACACTTGACCACCGACCACCGACGGGTCAAGACGGGTCAGACGCACCTGGCGCTGTTCAACAGCAGCCACGTCAACTGTTATGTTGGCCCATACACACTCCCTCCCCTGAACCCTCCTCCCCACCGGAATATAAGAACATAAGAACATAAGAATGGAGGAAACTGCAGGGGGCCTATTGGCCCATACTGGGCAGTCCCGTTTACACCCAACCCCTATTGCTCATATAAGCATCCAACCTTTGTTTGAAGCTATCCAGCATATTCGACTTAATGATGATCCTCTGATTCTGAGTTACCCGTAAGGTCAGTCCAATCTATTTGGCCAAGGTTAAAGTCGCCTACTATACAGACTTTGTTGTGTATGGAAGCCCTGCGCATTTCATCCCAGATAAGTCGCTCTTTGACTCTATCAAGATTGGGGGTCAATATATTACTCCTGTGATTAATTTTTCCCGACCGTCGCTTAATTCTATCCAAATTGTTTCTGTATTCCTCTCAGTTTTTATTTCCTTATTTATTTTACACTTCAGATTATCCCTAACATAGAATGCTACTCCGCCTCCTTTCCTGGTCTGCCTATTGGTATGGAACAGTTTGTAACCGGCAATTTGGTATTCAACTGGTAACTCACGTGTGTCTAGGTTGATCCATGTTTCAGTGAATGCAATTATATCGATTTTTTCGGTACATAACAAGGCCCTAATATCACCCATTTTGTTTCTCATACTTCTACTGTTCGTGTAGTATACATTTAAGTTAGTCGTGTTCTGAGTCCTCCCCTTACCGCGTTTTGTTTTAAACTCCCTGTCTAATTTAGTTTTGTCATCATTCCTAACACTATTTCCCTGTAATCTTTCACATTGTTTACCCGCTCCCACTGCAGTCTCCTCCACGCCCGTGCTCATATGTTCTCCTAGCAGTTTAAAGACTTCGATATCTTTTGAACTGCCCCCTCTAGAGCCCCAGCCAGGGTTGCTACTCCATCCCTAGACAGGTGCACCCCATCTCTAGCATAAAGGTCCCTTCTGCCATAGAAGTTGTCCCATTTGTCAATGAATGGGACTGATATTGACTTGCAATATCTGTCAAGACGGTCGTTGACACCAACTGCCCTTGACAACCATTCACTGCCAACTCTCCTTCTAGGCAGGACACGGCATATGATAGGGATCCCTCCCTTAGTCCTAATACGATCTATAGCTGCATTGAACTTATCAAGAAGCTCCTCGCTCCTACACCGGCCAATATCATTACCTCCTGCACTGAGGCAGATAATGGGTTTGTTCCCATTACCAGACAAGATATTGTCCATCCTGTCAATTATATCCCCCACCCCAGCTCCTGGCAAACACACCCTCATCCTATTTTTGTTTTTACCACAAAAGTCCCTGTCCATGTACCTCAACAATTTCTCGCCAGAAGTTACTATTTCATTTGGGAAAGGAATGGAATCAGTGTTGAATAGTCGTGAACAGTGCTTAAGTCAGTGAAAAACAACTCTGCAGTTGAGTCTTACCCAAGCCAACCTTCACACAGTGAGGTCCCAGGTACCCAGTGATAATTCCCCTGAGACTCCACGATAGAGAAGCCTGGGACCACACCTCAACCACTTGAGTGAGTGAAGTCCTGTGACAACTAACCATGTGGTGTCCCCATGATGCTACGACACCACGTAGTGAATGAGTTGCTTCAGCATCATGTAAAGTTCCTCATAACACCATCTGTGAGGGAATTACTACACCACGTGATGCCCCTCATAACACCATCTGTGAGGGAATTACTACACCACGTGATGCCCCTCATAACACCATCTGTGAGGAAATTACTACACCACGTGATGCCCCTCATAACACCATCTGTGAGGGAATTACTACACCACGTGATGCCCCTCATAACACCATCTGTGAGGGAAGTTCTACGCCATGTGATGCCCCTCATAACACCATCTGTGAGGGAATTACTACACCACATCAGGCCCCTCATACACCATCTGTGAGGGAATTACTACACCATA
>NW_024748502.1:595549-625549 GCF_018991925.1 Homarus americanus
TTTTCTTTCTTAACCTCTCTATCTGTTTGCCTGTTTGATATTTCTCTTTATCTCCTTCCTTTATATATTTTGTATTTTGTCTCTTTCTCTCTCAGTTTGTCTCTGTTTCCACTTCTGTCCACCTGCCTCTCTCCGTGTCCCCCTGTCTTTTTAACAACCCATCTATCAATTTCGTCTCTCTCTCTCTTTTTATATGTCGCTTCAACACCTTTTCCCCACCTTTCTTCCCCAGCACACACACACACACACACACACACACACACACACACACTACCACCATCACCACACACACACTACAACCACCACCACACACACAAGTATCACCACTCACCTGAGCTCTCTACCTGCCTGGTCTTCATTACCAGAAATAGATGAATAACCACCACCGTCTCACCTGGAGGTCTTCCTATTTAAGGTCACGCTCTCTCAGGTCAGGTATACCAGACTACTGATTGCATATCGAAGACTTCTTTTGTCAATATTTTTTTTTTATTTACGGTTTTTGTAGTAGTTTTTGATGCATTTTACGTTATTTATTTGTTTTTTTATTATTTATTTATTTATTTATTTATTTAGATATGTTTCTCGATTATAAGATATGTCATTGCAAGGTTTTTTTCTTATAAATTTTTCCTCTATCCAAGCATTTTGGTCAAATATTTGCGGTGTTTAAGTAATTTTCGTGATATATTTGCGGTGTTTATGGCATTTTTGTGATATATTTCCAGTGTTTAAGGTATTTGTATGATATATTATTACCGGTGTTTACGGCATTTTGGTTAAATATTTCCTGGTATTTCCAACATTTTTTTTGATATATTTCATGTTCCTAAGGTAATATCGGTGCAGAATAAGTTATAATACTTCTTGTAACTGAAATTCATTGTTGTAATTTGTCAGGCTTACAAGAAAGATTGTAAAAAGAACGAGGTAAATGTAACCAAAACTCTTTATTTTTTCTCTATTACAAAACGATCGAGGGAGAAATACAGATTACATGCCCACTACAGTCTTAGGCTACAGGTGAACGGTTACATAAAACATTCAGGTTCTCATTAACAGTAAATCAACAGAGCATAATACTTACTATATCCCTCGACATGCACGACACCTCGAACCGATTACCGTTCTTACCTAGACTAACGACCCCCTTCCTGACCTGACCTCACCTCACCTCACTTGACTTGACTTTCTTGGGGGCGAGGAGTCGGTCTTTTTTGTGCTTCCCTCAATTACTCTACATGGCTCCATAAGATACCTGCTTTCGATTACTATGCATTGTGCCTGATTACTGTACACCGTCTCCGATTACTGTAAATCGTCTCCAGGTTATTGTACATTGTGTCCGATTACTGTACACTGTCTCTGATTACCGTATATTGTCTCCATTTACTGTACATTGTTTCCGATTACTCTGCATTGTCTCCGATTATTGTACATTGTCTCCCATTACTGTACATTGGGGCTGATTACTGTACATTGTGTCAGATTACAAAAACATTGCGCTTGATTATTGTACAATGTCTCAGATTACTGTACAATGTGCCTGATTATTGTACACTGTTTCAGATTACTGTAAGCGACTCGTTAAGGTATTATCTTGCCCCTTAACGCAATATAATCCTTTTTCATTTAAACAACTTTCGAAGTTCTGTTCTCTCTAATTTAGATGAACGACTTCAAATCCTTGAAGATGCGAACCGAATCCCTCTTTAGGCAAATCAAATTAACCGGATCACTATACTCTTATCCTGACTTACGACTTCATACCTTTCAAGACTCTAATGCAATACCTCTTAGACTAACCCAACACACAGTTACTTGTTTCTTATCATGTCCAATACCTCTTAGACTAACCCGACACTAAATCAAAGTGCTTTCTTATTACGTCCAATCCTCCTTAGACTAACCATAAAGAAGCCAGAAACCTGAAGGTATTCTTGGGGGTAATTATGTAAACACAGACGAAAATGACCGCAGGGGATTGAGGGTTGTTTCTTGACTTCCACCTTAATACAAACACACTCAGAGTCAATCATTTATTTTTACGCCGTGTAGGGAATGGTAGGTTCAAATGGCCGGCCATTAGCCTCCCCATGGAAAAAAATAAATGCAAATACCACGTTATTCTTGTTGATTCATACAGATGGCGAGGATTTATTAAGGTCTCAACAAAGGACCCAGGTGTGATGGACGCTGATGGGAAGTGCGATTTATTTAGTGTTTTATGGTTCTTAAATGTCTTTTATCAAGTCACTCCTGCGGTTGAAATCCTTAGAAATGTTTCTGTTGTTACATTAGTACGGGTAATTGGCGTTAATTATCTCTCCGTGTTATATACTTGTGTTTTTTCAGCTCTTGGCCAAAAAGTGAATGATATTGAGAATTGTTTTTATTGTTGATTTCAGGTTAAGATAATTGTCTCACGTACTTTTATTTCAATGGATTTTGTCTTAGGAATTTGTTCTTTTTCTTAATCCAGCTGATCTCAATATTCTCACATACAATTTTTGTTCTTAATGGATCTTGACTTAGTGAAATTATAAGATATACGTCTTTAATAGGTATAACATTTTCTTGGCTTGACTAAAAACTTGAGAAATGGATCATTACGCCGAAATTTATTGGATATGAGACTTTTTTTTGGCCCAGGAATGTATGAAAAATGAATCAACGTTTTAAAAAGTGTTTAAGAAATGAGTCTTTGATATATATAAATTTACAAGGCCTGAGGAAGTAGAAACAAATTATTAAAAAATAAAACTTTGAAATGTCCAAAGTTTGTCAGCATGTGCATTTACATGTTCTCATTGGATGTTTAGTAGGAAAATTTCTTAAAATTTGTCTTTCATACTCCCTCATTTTAACGAGTTACTTAGTAGATCTTTTTAATGAGTCTATCTGTAGAATATTTAATAGAATTAAATATTTATGTAGCAAGTTTTTTTATTTGTTTTACGATGGCTCAATATACTGTATGTTTCTTTCTTGGGTATAAATTTTGTGATGCAGTGAGTACAAGGAGATAAATTTTCTCATAAATCTATACATAGCAAATTTATGAAACAAGAGTGCGCTCATAAATTTTACTGACATCAATAGTTCGTATCAATCATAAAATATATATACATATCAAATTTATTAAAACAGCTTCTTCATAAATTTGACAACCACCAACATCTACTTAAACATTTTTATATGAATAATATATTAAAAATTGGGAGTCATACATTACTCTAACAGGGCGACCATCATTCTGGCTTACTCTACTGACCATCACTCTGTTTACATTCTCTGTTTACTTTCTCTGTTTACTTACTCTGTTTAATTACTTTCTAATAATTCTCTGTTTACTTCCTCTAACCATTACTGTTTACTTTAATCATTACTATTCATTCACTCTATGACTATCACTTTGTTTACCATTACTCTGTTTAGTTTGCTCTAACATTACTTCATTGTTTACTTTAGCCATTCTTCATTGTTTATTTTACAAATGAAACTCTTCAATCAAACAGGAAGTGATTATTGATTACTTCCTGCTATGTGTGTGTGTGTGTGTGTGTGTGTGTGTGTGTGTGTGTGTTAATTTGGTTTGTCTGTCTTCCAGTATTCATTTTTTATCTATCTCTTTTTGTCTCTCCCCCCGTCATTAACTTCTTCACTCTCACCTCTCACTTTCACCAACGGTTCTTACCCTCAATCCCCTCTCAATCACTCTCACCCTCACCCTCACCCTCTCAGCTTTATTCACTCTTATAATGAGTGTAAACTCGGGTAGAAGATAAAGTAAGAGTTAATTGTTGTGGATTGTAAAGTGAAGAAAGTTTGGTAGTGTGGCCGGTTAGTTATTTGACTCTCAGGGGAAATCTTCTAAACACCAATTCTAAATACAGTTATTTATTAGTTAACTCAATGGCATGGACACATTAATAGATGATTATATTGACATTACTAGACAATGACTCTCGGACACAAACATGAAATGGAATACACTTGTGACCTGAGGGAGGCCCAGTTGCTGGGGAATGTCTGCAGGTGCTGCTGGACTCTGTCTCCTGTGGAAGACTCTGCTAGCTGGGGACTCGGTGCCGGGGAGGGAAGTCTCCCTCCCGACCTCGACTAGTGATAATCGTGACTCCTGTCTGCCCCTTAAATCTGTCTGTCCCCTTCTGTCTGACGGAAGGAGCTGAAGGCCCCTTATATTGGCGGTGACATGCCGGCAGATGACGACACTAATTAACTCTAATCTGGGTGTGTGGAGACAGTTGTGTTTGCCTAGGTGCGTGGTGCGGGCTGGAGGGTAGTTTCTTGAGTTAACACGGCCATGATCGCGTGGCGGTGACAACTCTGGTTCCCTTTGTGACCGTGATATCTGCTGGGTCAGGTCTTAATCACTCTTTAATTACGAAGGGTGGGTCAACTTACGAGGGTGTACACACCTGCGTTTCCGGTCACTGCTGTATGTGCTGTTCTTCTCTGGGCTGTAAGCTGTGGTCTGATAAACAATCATTACACTCTCAACTCTCTCTCACCCTTACCTCGCACTCTCATTCACTTCTCAATCTTATTCACTCTCACCTCCCCCTCACCATTACCTCTCACCCTCAGCCTTATTCACTCTCACCTCCCCCTCACCATTACCTCTCACCCTCAGCCTTATTCACTCTCACCTCCTCCTCACCATTACCTCTCACCCTCAGTCTTATTCACTCTCACCTCCCCCTCACCATTACCTCTCACCCTCAGCCTTATTCACTCTCACCTCCCCTCACCATTACCTCTCACCCTCAGCCTTATTCACTCTCACCTCCCTCACCATTACCTCTCACCCTCAGCCTTATTCACTCCCCTCACCATTACCTCTCACCCTCAGCCTTATTCACTCTCACCTCCCCTCACCATTACCTCTCACCTCAGCCTTATTCACTCTCACCTCCTCACCATTACCTCACCTCAGCCATATTCACTCTCACCCCCTCACCATTACCTCTCACCCTCAGCCTTATTCACCTCACCTCCCCTCACCATTACCTCTCACCTCAGCCTCCCTCACCCCCCTCACCATTACCTCTCACCCTCAGCCTTATTCACCTCACCTCCTCCTCACCATTACCTCTCACCTCAGTCTTATTCACCTCACCTCCCCCTCACCATTACCTCCTCACCCTCAGCCTTATTCACTCTCACCTCCCTCACCATTACCTCCTCACCCTCAGCCTTATTCACTCTCACCTCCCCTCACCATTACCTCTCACCCTCAGCCTTATTCACCTCCTCACCACCTCTCACCTCAGCCTTATTCACTCTACCTCCCTCACCATTACCTCTCACCCTCAGCCTTATTCACCTCACCTCCTCACCATTACCTCTCACCCTCAGCCTTATTCACTCTCACCTCCCCTCACCATTACCTCTCACCCTCAGCCATATTCACTCTCACCTCCCCCTCACCATTACTCTCTCACCCTCAGCCTTATTCACTCCTCACCTCCCCCTCACCATTACTCTCACCCTCAGCCTTATTCACTCTCACCTCCCTCACCATTACCTCACCCTCAGCCTTATTTCACCTCCCCTCACCTCTCACCTCAGCCTTATTCACTCTCACCTCCCTCACCATTACCTCTCACCCTCAGCCTTATTCACTCTCACCTCCCCCTCACCATTACCTCTCACCCTCAGCCTTATTCACTCTCACCTCCCCCTCACCATTACCTCTCACCCTCAGCCTTATTCACTCTCACCTCTCCCTCACTTCCCACTCAACGTATTCACCTCTCACTTTCACCCTCACACCCTCTCACTCTCATCCACTATTCCTAAATTCCTCTCCTGCTTTCATTAGTTAAATTTCCCCTCCTCTACTGATTTCCACGAATTCATATATGTTATTCTCATTCTCAGTGCGTTGACTGTCTGTATCTCTCTTTATTTGTATTTCTGTTTCATTGTCTTTGTCTCTTCTCGTGACTTTTCTTTCTCCCTTAGTCCGTCGTATCTTTCTTTCCTATTTGTTTATGTGTCTTTATTGCTTACATTATCTTTCATCATCTCTCTCTCTCTCTCTCTCTCTCTCTCTCTCTCTCTCAGTAATCAGGTGAAGGCAGTTCGAGAAAAAATAATATCACCTTTCATTTATAATTTCTTGTTCATTCAATTGTCTATTCATTTCTTTTTTTTTCTTTCATTACACAATTCTTATAAAGGGTAGTAACCTTTCTCTATTATTTATTTTCTTTATTCTTATCTTCTAAGTTTATTAAAGAGCAGTTTAATTTATATTTTCTTGATTTATTTCTTTAATTTATTTTTCGTTGTCGCGTGTCCTCGAAATTGTAAAGAAAATATTGGGATAGTTACTCTCTATAATGTCCGCCCATCCTTCACAACGTTTGTCTGTTTCTCCTCAATTTTCGTTATTTTTCCCACCGTTTATTACCCAAAATCCTCTGGAGATTTTTACACAAATTTTACAGCAAACATTGATGGAACTTTATATAATAGTACACACTAAATATACCTTAGGTTTAACCTCTGGAGTACAATGATATAACCCTCGGGGTCATCATGCTCAGGAGGGTTAAGTTAGTGTACTCAAAGGTTAAATCAACATACTTGAGTGGTTATCACCGTACACAAAGGGGCAAATAATCTTACTCGAGAGGTTGTTATGGTACTCAAGGGTCTAATGAAGTGATTAGATGCTATTGGTATGGGATATACAGTAAGATGATTCATAGGCAGAAGACCTTGTTTACTTCTTTTGTGTTCATATCAACAACTGTATATTAACCAGTTGATGGAGGAACACTCAGTACGTGTGTGTGTGTGTGTGGCGGGGTGGCAAGAGTTTGTTGGTGACAGGTTAAGTTACGGGAGGTTAAGGTCTCTGGGTCACTGATCAATGGCTGACAATTTGGTACGCATTGTCAAACAGGAGGACTTAATAACACAAGGCACTTCGTGGCACCTTAGTATTTTAATCTTTAAATAACTACATTTACTCTGACGTGAACAGAAAAATTATATTTGATTACTTGTAGATTATGCACCCCAGCTTATTTCACCTGATGATTAAACGCCCTAATACTACCTTGGTGGTTAGGTTAGGTTAGGTTAGGTTAGGTTAGGATGTTTTATCATTAGGTGAAATCAACTGGGGTGCCTAATCTACACGTCACACATTATACCTATCTAAAGAGTGTGGTGTTTTTAAAGGTCAAACGAGCGTACAGACAAGTCACTATACTTCAAAGATTATGTTAAAAAATTTAAACCAAACACATCACTGCGGTTACAAACACACATACACACACACACACATACACACACACACACACACACACGAAAGACATTAGTGGCGGTTCTTAAGTATAAACCAGGTGACTTATACACGACCTCAGGATAGGTAACAGTGTTCCATCAAGGTTGTGTTACAGGATTAAGATGTGTTTGTGTTTCACTGTCACGCGATTTCAGCATTTGATGATGTGAAAACAGACAGACAGACAGACTAACGTACCTCTGTGGCAGGACTTCATGATTCAGCCTGTAATTATGTGTAATGTGTCTTGTTATTTATTGAGAGTATAATTTTTATTGTTTTATTATTTTTCTTTAATTCCCTTTGTTTAATTTTATTTTACCATATACTTCACTCATTTTTTGATATACTATAATTTGTATTATTTATTGTAATTATTTAATTCTTCTGCGTCTATGTTTATATTCTATATTATTTTGTTATGTTTTCACTATTTTTAATGGTTCATTCCTCTTGTTCCATCCCCCATTTTTTCCTTGTATCTTCCTATATTTGTTTATATTTTGTTTAAAATTTCCACGTTTTATTTCTTGATTACCTACTTTATCTACCGTCTTTCATTATTATTCTTTATCTGGGTTTATTCTTTCAATTGTTATTCATAACAGCTTGACGAAGGTATAACATTATCACCTCAACTCCATAACAACTTTTACCATGGTTGAGTATAGTGAGGCGCAGTGTTACCAGATCACCACTACCTCTGGCCACCACCATCCTAACGTGACATTTAGCGCCTGAGTTAACGAGTTACGGTGAATTGGGTGGTTGGGGTGGACGATGGTGGATTAGGTAGAAGGTAGGTGGATGCGGGTAAATTGGGTGTTCGAAGGATTGATAGAGGTGGATTGTGGGATGGATGGGAGGGATTAGGTGAAAGGTGGATGGATGGTGTGTTTATGTTTCTTACATACATACATACATACATACATACATACATACATACATACATACATACATTACCTTACAAAAACAACCCTCCCATGTCAATACACTGAAAAAAAACCCACCTAGACACCCTCATACACAAGAGCACACATCATCCATCCATCCACATCTACCAACACACACACACACACACTACTACTTTGCTGTCATTCGTAATCTAGTATGACGATCATCCAGCTATGATACAATGATATGAGTTATTAAGGATGTCACCTTCATTTGTGAGTTTTGAGGTGACTAAAGAGGCCGATACGAGACCAGCAGAGTCGTTCACAGATTTTGCACATGTGGGGGGCTACATCTAGTGCGGGAGCGGCAGCGGCAGCGTCTCTCCGGCGTTGGCATTTGCCTGCCTCGGTTTGCAGTGGGACTAACACACACACACATACACATCCATAACTACAACGCACATACACATCCACCCACACTCCCACAGCTCCTCATAAAAAAAAAAATCCCAAACTTCAGGATATTACTTTGATAAATTCCCACAGCTTCCCGGGAATTTCCAGCCATAACATTTTGAGCTATTGATAAATGCTTCGTATCTGTCAGCAGGGAGGAGATTGAGACTCGTCTTCTAAGGCCGGTACTCCAAGTTTCCGGTTCTCGTAACAGATGAAGGATGACCGTCGAACTTTTCCCTTTGAACAGTCAATTCAGTACTCCGCGTTTATTGTTGTGACGGACGGATGAAAATTTTTATCTTTGAGGGATTTTTTTATTTTCTTAAGAATGATTACGATTTTGTGTGATTATTATACTATTATTACTACTGCCACTACTACTACTACTTTTGTTTTCATCATGGCCTCCATCCTTCCCCAATAGCCACACCTTCGCCACCATTTTATAACCTTAATATTAAATATCCTAATACAAAAGTAGCTACCCTAGCGGTGTTGCGTTAGTTAAGCCGCAGATCTATGCGGCATTCAATGACCGTTGCCTCATAGTCAATATCTGCAACTGTTGTTTTCCTTGGGGCCGAAGATCTCGTTCCCATGAGGCAAAATAATGCAGACCTAAGCAGAGAGAAGGGCAGTTGAAATCTCAACCAGGCTGCAACGTGGCTTCTGGGCTGCTGATTCTGTTCAGTCTGTCCAGATAACACCTCTGCCAATCTTGCATAAAAGCATTTTGCACTTGGTCTCATCCCGCCAGAGGTTGTGAACAACAGAGGAGTGAAGCTGCATTGATCCACATTCTGAACTCTCTTCGCTACGCCCTGTTCTTGTCGCTCTCGTTCCTCTTGTGTGTAGCCTCGAGAGACGAGTAACCGTGACATGCAGCCATGGGTTCGAGTATTCTGACGTTAAAGAAGGCTCGCTGTCCTCGCGTCCAGAATCCTCGAGCGTCGACGTCCACACGGGTTTCGTTAGATGTGCTGGAAGTCCTATGATGAAGATTCTCACCGTCCAATTGAAGGAGGGTCGGCTCAACCGTGACGGCGTGGCAGCTTTCCTTCAGTATATTTGCTATGAGATCCCTTACTTCGTAATGCCTAATGCACACGAAGACCCCATTCTTGCACACCTTGGCGTGGTCAGTGTTTGCTGCTATTACTACGATTAATAATAATAGTAATAATAATAATAATAATAATAATAATAATAATAATAATAATAATAATAATAATGATAATAATAATAATAATAATAATAATAAGAAGAAGAAGAAGAAGAAGAAGAATGAACTTAGTATAGATCAGACTATTTTTTCTTTATTAGATATGAAATTATAAATCAGGAAATTACGTCGTTAAGTTATTAATGTAATTATGACTAGTTTTTGTATCATTGAATTGCCTTTGTATTTCTGTTTTACTTTTGGTTGTATTTATTGTGTATTATTATTTATCATTATCATCAGTATTATTGTTATTTTCTTCTGTTTGTTTTTCTTCTGGAGATTATTATTATTATCATTATTATTATTATTATTATTATTATTATTATTATTATTATTATTATTTGTCCTGTTATTACTATTAATATTATTTATTAACTTCATTTTGCTTCCTATTAATTCTTCTTCTCATTCTTGTAATTACTGTTATCGCTACTATCTCTCCTCTTATTCCAATTCTTGTAAGTAAAGAGAGACATCAAACGACTGTACCGTAATACAACTTAATGTGGCTTATCCAGTTTAATAATACTCCAATTCCCCAGTTAAAAACAAGCTGTAAATGGGCGATTACACTCGTAAATTAAAGTCACTTGTGTATGAAAGTGGTTATACATTAAGGAAAAGTAATAAAGACTTGGATTTATTAGTGAATTTACTTTAATGGTGAAAGCTCGTGATTATTTTGAGGGGTGATGATGGGGTGGGGATGATTATTTCTTAGGGTGAATTATTATTGTATTAATGTATGGAAATTGTAAAAAATAAATCTGAAATAAAACGGTAAATGTTAGAAATATATTTTCAAGATGTTTTTTTTAATCTTTATTTTTTTTTCTGCTGTTTATGGAAAGTTTACTGTTAAGATACATTTTCCTCTCTCTCTCTCTCTCTCTCTCTCTCTCTCTCTCTCTCTCTACACCTGAGGAAGGCATAATAACACATCAGTTTGCTACTCGTGACACATTGCAATACTCTCCTGCAACAATGGTCATCTTATTTCGCTTTTCCCGAGGATTTCCGCGAACATTGTAGTGGTAAAATTGGTGCGGTGCCAGCGAACCTTCTCTCACACCTTTCTGCATTGTAACCCACGCACAGGACATTCTAACCCACGGTACAGTGTAACTCTCGGTACATTGTGACCCACGGTACACTGTAACTCACGTTACATTGTAACTCACAGTACATTGTAACCAACGGTACATTGTAACTCACGGTACATTGTAACTTACTGTGCATTGTAACTCGCGGTACATTGTAACCCACAGTACAGTGTAACTAACGGTGCATTGTAACCCAGGGTACATTGTAGCTCATGGTACACAGTAACTCTCGGTACAATGTAACTCATGGTACATTGCAACACACGGTACATTGTAACTCACGGTACATTGTAACCCACGGTTCATTGCAACTCACGCTTCCTTGCAACTCACGGTACATTGTAACTCACGGTACATTGTAACTCACGGTTCAATGTGATTCATGGTACATTGCAACTCATCGGTGCATTACAACTCTCGGTACATTGTAACTTACGGTACAGAGCAACCAACGGTACATTTTAACCCACGGTACATTGTAACTCACGGTTCAATGTGACTCATGGTACATTGAAACTCACGGTACAATGTAACTCGCGCTTCATTGTATCTCACGGTACATTGTAACTCACTGTACAATATGACTCACGGTATAATGTAACTCACGGTACATTGCAACTCACGGTACATTGTAACTCATGTTACAATGTAACCCACGGTACATTGTAACCTTTGCTACATTGTATAAATTGTTGCATTGTTTAATCGCTGACACGTAATCCGATAGCTCTTATTTTATGTAATTGCTCAATTGTTATACCTAAATATATCTCAATGTTTTTTAAGTGATTCGTGTTTAAATATGTATTTCTTTCTTTCAGGTGAGTTGACTTTTGAAATGCCTGTTTTGGGGGTCTTGTCCTTGGCACACCTGTGTGGTAAGTTTTTTGTCCTTGGTACACCTGTGTGGTAAGTGTCTTGTCCTTGGTACACCTGTGTGGTAAGTGTCTTGTCCTTGGTACACCTGTGTGGTAAGTTTTTTGTCCTTGGTACACCTGTGTGGTAAGTGTCTTGTCCTTGGTACACCTGTGTGGTAAGTTTTTTGTCCTTGGTACACCTGTGTGGTAAGTGTCTTGTCCTTAATGCACCTGTGTGGTAAGTGTCTTGTCCTTAATACACCTGTTTGTTATGCCTGGTGCTAATTTTTCAGTCCGTGTATGTGGGGTGGGGGACTTGTGGGAGATAGATGTTTGGGAGGAAAGGGTTATTGGTGATAGACATGTACTTATATACACGCACATACACACTGACATACACTCAAACTCTCACACATATACGAGTACATATACACATAAGCTTCCTTTAGCAGAATTATCCCTCTCTCACACACATACACAGACACACAATCAATCCTACACATACATTCTAAACCCCCTTGAACAAACAATCCACCATCATACACACAGGCACAAACACACACACACACACACACACACACACACACCCTCCCCACCCACCAAGATCTCTCCCCCACACACACACACACCCTCCCCACCCACCCAGATCTCCCCACATTCACACACACCTCCCCAAACACCCAGATCTCCCCACATTCACACACACCCACCCATTCCCAAACACCCAGATCTCCCCATATTCACACACACCCTCCCACACTCCCAGATCTCCCCACATTCACACACACCTCCCCAAACACCCAAATCTCCCCACATTCACACACACCCTCCCCAAACACCCAGATCTCCGCACATTCACACACACCCTCCCCAAACACCCAGATCTCCCCATATTCACACACACCCTCCCCAAACACCCAGATCTCCCCACATTCACACACACCCTCCCCAAACACCCAGATCTCCCCACATTCACACACACCCTCCCCAAACACCCAGATCTCCCCACATTCACACACACCCTCCCCAAACACCCAGATCTCCCCATATTCACACACACCCTCCCGACACTCCCAGATCTCCCCACATTCTCAAACACAGTCACAGATACGTAATTAAAGAGGTGTCAGAAGCACTTTAGGGATAATTAGATGAAAACCAGTCACTAATTCTCCCCCGCTCTCCTAATGCAAGTTCGCTCATTTTTTTTTACCTTAATTATGAATTTTGTCCAATGCCCCAAAAGGAGACAAATTTGTGCCTGTTTTTTCTTCTGTGAGAGTGAGAGATAGATAGCTTGAGAGAGAGAAAGAGAGAGAGAAATTTAATGTTACGAAATATGAGTACAAAGATGGATGGATATTGTAATAATAATAATAATAATAACAATAATAAACGGTTTATTAATAGAGTTGCAGCCGGTGGCTGAAAATATACAAACTTACATTTGATTTAGACATAATGATATGCGTTCAATACATTTACAGGGCTGTACAGTACATAAATCAGGAGCTGTTTATTATTTTAACAATAGATGGGATGGTGCTATTCGTATATCTATCAGTGCGGTCTCTTATGGGCTGAATTTTGTTGTAGTGGCGTACTGCGCGAGGTGGGCGGGGGACTGCCGGTGGCAGGAGCTGGCGATGACGAGGATGGTGCAGTAGTCCACTGCCAAACCTTGCTAGTGCTTGGTGGTGGAGGTCACTGAGGGATGGCATTTCCAGGGTGGAGAGAGCTTTGTTGTAGCCTGAGTATTCTGCGCCGAGCATGATTCTGCAGGCCCTTTTCTGTACCTTCTCCAGCTAGTGTTGATGGATAGAGTTGAGAAAAGACGACCAGGCTGGTGACGCATACGTTAATTTGGGGAGAATAAAGGCGTTGTAGATAGTCCTCAGCTCTGGCGTGGGTGCCCAAGTGCCCTGAGTCGTCGTAGCATGTACATTGTACAGTCGGTACGAGGCTGCCCTGATTGTGTTGTTTACATGGGCCTTCCAGTCCAGTTTGTGGTCTATGGTAACACCCAGGAGTTTGGCAGACTCCACTAACTGGAGAGGATGGGCACCCACTGTAACTGCTGGAGTTTGCACTGGAGTGGTAGCGGTATTGATGTGCATGACTACGGTTTTGCTAAGGTTGATGGTGACCTTGTTCTCCGTAGTCCATGCCTGTAGCCTGTCCAGGGTGCTTTGTAACAATGAGTAGTCCGGTGCGGTGTTGTCCACTGTAACCCCCACAGTGCAGTCATCCACGTATTTCCACCTGTGAGGAGTGTCCGACAGAGCGTCGTTGATCAGGATTAGGAAGCACAGTGGTCCCATCTTGGTCCCCTGTGTGTGTGTGTGTGTGTGTGTGTGTGTGTGTGTTAGTGTGTAATAATAATAATAATAATAATAATAATAATAATAATAATAATAATAATAATAACAATGATAATAATAATAATAATAATAATAATAATAATAATAATAATAATAATAATAATAATAATAATAATAATAATAATTAACGGTTTACTGAAAGAGCATGGCAGCCGGAAGCCTAAAAATATACAGTTATATAATTGGGGAACAGGTCTCTTGATTTACAAATGATATACAAGTAACATAAGTGATACAAATAAGATATATAATAATTAGGTGGTGAGAAGCTCAATCTACAGGGCATTTCAACATAGCGACAGTGAAAAAAGTAAGATTGACTGGTAGTGAATACACTGTTGAGGTGTCGAACAGCAATTCTCGGAAGAGGGATGTCGGGTGGTAGTAGGAGCCAGTGTCGAGGATGGTGCAAAAGCTTCTCACCAAATTTGCAGATGAGATCGTGGTGATGGTCAGAAAGAGCCGAGAGGGTCAGTGTGTTGAGCTCTTCTTGATATGTGGAGTAGGAAGGGGAGAGAATAATCTTGCATGCCCTCTTTTGCACTTTTTCTAGGCGTTAACGTTGTGTGGCATTTAGGGAGGAAGACCAGGTAGGGGAGGCATAGGTGAGCTTGGGAAGTATGAATGTTGAATAAACACTGAGGAGCTCGGGCGCAGGAACTCCAAGGGACTTGAGTCGGCGGAGGAGGTGGAGACGGAAACTGGAGGATTTGACAACTTCACTGACGTGTGGTTTCCAATTTAGTTTGTTGTCTATGGTAACGCCGAAGAGCGTAGTGGAATCTACAACCTGGAGTGTGTTGGGACCTAAAGTAATGGAAGGGGGTGGGACAACGTCGGAAGGGCGGTATAGTCGGGAGCAGAGTTGTTGACACTGATCCCAATGGTGGAGTCGTCGACATATTTCCAGCGAGCAGGAATTTTTCTTTGGGCATCATTGATGAGCATCAAGAAGCATAGTGGTCTCAACTTGGTGCCTTGGGGACGCCACAGGTGAGTGGCTGAAAGGTGGAGACAGCCCCTCGGAAGCGTATAGCAGGAGGTGGCGATGACGAGGATGGTGCAGTAGTCCATTGCCAAACCTTGCTAGTGCTTGGTGGTGACAAGTCTCTGTTGTGTGTGTGTGTGTGTGTGTGTGTGTGATAAAGAGAGAGAGAGAGAGAGAGACTAAAAAATTATGAAATACCCACAGCCACATCGTCGACCACCCCCTCACCTCATACGTATACGAGATAACGCCTCCTCCTTGATGCGTAAACACATGACACTGAACCATGAACTAAAATGATACAATCTAGATGGGATGGGTCAAGGCCCTCCCTGCCTGCTGGTGCAGACAGCAATACGCACCTGGACGTGTTCTGTTGGGTTGTGAAATTGAACAAAGATTTTAGAACAAAGAAATTGGGAGTCATGCAAATATTACTACTACTACTACTAACTACTACGTTTTTTTTTTTTATTGGCCTCCAACCTCCCCCTATAGCCACTACTACTTCTACAACTACTACTACTACTATGACTACTATTACTACTACCTTCGTTCTCAAAGGTTAGACCACTATTCTTAAAAGGGTGTACCAGTATCTAAAAGAGGTAAACCAGCCCCCATTTGTGTTAAACACCAAACACTAATGGTTAAACTATAATTTAAAGAGGTTAAACAATCGTCATTAAGGGATTAAATCATCGTCTTCATAAGTTAGATCACGATCCTCAAAGGATGGAACCTTCTTTATCATAGGGTTAAACTATCATCCTTAAAATATTAAACCATCGTTCTCGAAATATTAAACCATCTTCCTAAAAGGGTTAAACAATGGTCCTCAAAATTTTAAACCATCTTCCTAAAAGGGTTAAACCATCATCCTAGAAGGGTTAAACTATCATCCTAGACAGGTTAAACCATCTACTTAAAAGGATTAAACCATCCTCCTAGAAGGGTTAAACTATCATCCTAGAAGGGTTAAACCATCATCCTAGAAGGGTTAAACCATCTACCTAAGAGGATTAAACTATCACCCTAGAAGGGTTAAACTATCATCCTAGAAGGGTTAAACCATCATCCTAGAAGGGTTAAACCATCATCCTAAAAGGGTTAAACTATCATCCTAGAAGGGTTAAGCTATCGCCCTGATAAAAATCATAACATGGATGTGAATGTGGGTGTAAATAAGTCATACACTATCTATTAATATTCACGAATTAAAAGAATCACCAGACTACATAATCATGGAGAATATTCATACAAATAGATTAAAAATTATCACATGGATTAAACGTTTTGTATTATAAAAGTTGCACAGACTCATACAGACAGAGAGACAGACAGACAGACAGGCAGACAGAGAGACAGACAGACAGACATAGAAGACAGACGGACAGACATTTGTATGACAACTGCAGATACGAATGAACACGATTTTGAAATGTTGCAAAGTCTAATGAATACATTTCATCAAGAGAGAGACTAATGTATTTCGGGGCCAAAAGTGTGAACAAACTAATTAACGCAGCATTCAAATGTTGCATAATTCATACTGCAGGTGTAATACAGAGGGACACATATTGTTTTATTATCTACTCAGGGAGACACATATTGTTGTATTATCTACCCAGAGGGACACATATTGTTGTATTATCTACCCAGAGAGACACATATTGTTGTATTATCTACCCAGAGAAACACATATTGTTGCATTATCTACCCAGAGGGACACATATTGTTGTATTATCTACTCAGAGAGACACATACTGTTGTATTATCTACCCAGAGGGACACATATTGTTGTATTATCTACCCAGAGGGACACATATTGTTGTATTATCTACCCAGAGAGACACATATTGTTGTATTATCTACCCAGAGGGACACATATTGTTGTATTATCTACTCAGAGAGACACATACTGTTGTATTATCTACCCAGAGGGACACATATTGTTGTATTATCTACCCAGAGAAACACATATTGTTGCATTATCTACCCAGAGGGACACATATTGTTGTATTATCTACTCAGAGAGACACATACTGTTGTATTATCTACCCAGAGGGACACATATTGTTGTATTATCTACCCAGAGGGACACATATTGTTGTTTTACCCAGAGGGAAATATATTGTTGTATTATCTACTCAGAGACACATATTGTTTGTTACCCAGGGGACACATATTGTTGTATTATACAGAGGACACATATTGTTGTACTACCATCTCAGAGGGACACATATTGTTGTATTATCTACCCAGAGGGACACATATTGTTGTATTATCTACCCAGAAGGACAAATATTGTTGTATTATCTACCCAGAGGGACACATATTGTTGTATTATCTACCCAGAGGGACACATATTGTTGTATTACCTACTCAGAGAGACAAATATTGTTGTATTATCTACCCAGAGGGACACATATTGTTGTATTATCTACCCAGAGGGAAATATATTGTTGTATTATCTACTCAGAGAGACACATATTGTTGTATTATCTACCCAGAGGGACACATATTGTTGTATTATCTACCCAGAGGGACACATATTGTTGTATTATCTACCCAGAAGGACAACATATTGTTGTATTATCTACCCAGAGGGACACATATTGTTGTATTATCTACCCAGAGGGACACATATTGTTGTATTACCTACTCAGAGAGACAAATATTGTTGTATTATCTACCCAGAGGGACACATATTGTTGTATTATCTACCCAGAAGGACAAATATTGTTGTATTATCTACTCAGAGAGACACATATTGTTGTATTATCTACCCAGAGAAACACTTATTGTTGTATTATCTACCCAGAGGGACACATATTGTTGCATTATCTACCCAGAGAAACACATATTGTTGTATTATCTACCCAGAGGGACACATATTGTTGTATTATCTACCCAGAGGGACACATATTGTTGTATTATCTACCCAGAGGGACACATATTGTTGTATTATCTACCCAATGCCACATACTTTACCCAGAAAGACACATATTATACCATATTCCAAAGAGACACATATTGTACTATATTCTACCCACAAACATATTGTACCGCATTCTATCAACAGAGACACATATTGTACCATATTCAACAAACATAGACACATATTATACCATATTCTACACACAGAGATACATATTGTAATATATTCTCTCCACAGAGACACATATAGTAGCATATTCTGCCCACAGAGACACATATTGTACCATATTATACCCAAAGAGACACATATTGTACCATATTGTTCCCATAGAGACACATATTGTACCAATAGAGACGCATATTGTACCATATTGTACCCACAGAGACACATTTTGTTCCATATTGTTCCCACAGAGACGCTTATTGTACCATATTGTACCCACAGAGACACATATTGTACCATATTGTACCCACAGAGACACATATTGTCCCATATTGTACCCATAGAGACACATATTGCCTCATATTGTACCCATAGAGACACATATTGTTCCATATTGTACCATATTATACCCACAGAGAAGCATATTGTACCATATTGTACCCACAGAGACGCTTATTGTACCATATTGTACCCACAGAGACACATATTGTACCATATTGTACCCACAGAGACACATATTGTACCATATTGTACCCACAGAGACACATATTGCCTCATATTGTACCCATAGAGACACATATTGTACTATATCTAAGCCCGCAGGTGTATCATAGAAAGACACAAACATCATTATGAGAAGACGAAGATAAAAAGGTCTCACAGAACTTACCGTGAACAAGCTGAGTGTATTCGGCCATCCCCCGTGAACAAATTAGTGTACCCGGCCATCGTCTCGTGAACAAGAGCACAATATATCCGGCTCTCTCCCATAAACAAACTGGGTGTATCCGGCCATCGTCCCATGAACAAACTGATTGTATCCGGCCCTCCCGTGAAGAAACTGAGTGTATCCGGACCCTCCTCTTGTAAACTAAAGCTGATTATGCATCCGGCCCTCCTCCCATGAGCAAACTGAGTGTATCCAGCCATCGTCCCGTGAATAAGAACACAGTGTATCCGGCTCTCCTCCCGTGAACAAACTGACATTGCATCCGGCCCTCCCTCCCGTGAAATATATCGAGTAATCTAAGTTCTCACAGGCGGGATGTTGCATTTTATACCTTGTTTTCAGAAAGTCAGGATTTAGGGCAGGGTTATATGCAGCGAGGAGAGAATTGGGAAAGTGATTTGCAGCTTAAAGAGGGAAGGTAGGAAGTCATTTAGTAACTAGTGTTTAGGTTTTAAGTGGGTTGTGAAGAGGAAATGTAGATGAGACGTCACAACTTTCCTCATTTATGTTATGTTTACGTTTAGCTGTTTCTGGAAGGTGGAGAGGTTAGTGTAATCGTTTAATGTCCTTCTGTCAAGTGTATATTTTTCGAAACGTCAGTAATTAAGGAAACCCAACTGAGTCAAGATGTTTGTGTTTTCCCTGGCTCTCCTCTTCATTATATATATATATATATATATATATATATATATATATATATATATATATATATATATATATATATATATATATATATATATATATATATATATATATATATATATATATATATATATACAGCTAGACCCCGACTTACGACTGCTTCGACTTACGACCGCCGCAGTTGTGACCATTTTTTTTTCATTTTTTTTTTTCAAATGACGCATGCATTTTCTATACCGAAACGTTTCCAGTTAATGTAGTCTCCATGTATAATTAGAAAATTATGGGGGCCCCATGTGCATTCAGCTGACTACATAAAGGTAAGTGCTCAGTCACACTGTATCCATTCCTCATTATTTATTACTTTTTTACACTGTACTGTATATATATGTATATATATATATATATATATATATATATATATATATATATATATATATATATATATATATATATATATATAATAATAATAATAATAATAATAATAATAATAATAATAATAATAATTAACGGTTTATTGTAAGAGCTTGTGTGTGTGTGTGTGTGTGTGTGCGCGCGCAAGGTACTTGGGTAATGAGAAGGTACTGTAAATGAGGCTGCAGAACTTTCCTCATTGCGTAAAAGAAAGGAGGGGGAGCAGGGTATTATAATCGACCATGTCAGTGTGTTATTTGCACACACACACACACACACACATACACAAACACACACACACACGCACACATTTGGCAATATGAAAACTGCCTCCACCACTCTGCCTTGTAAGGTTTCTCGACTACATATACCGCCATGTGGAAAAACGAAAGACCTCTGTAGCTCTCGCCTTCATTGACTTCACCAAAACATTTCACCTAGTCCACCACAATTTAATCATCAACAAAGCTATCGACCTAGGGTTTCGAAGAAGTCTTATACCATGGCTTACAGACTTCCTCAGTAACCGACGCCAAGCTGTACGCTTCCGAGGGGATGTCTCCACCTTTCAGTCACTCACCTGTGGCGTCCCCCAATAAGGCAACAAGATGGGACCACTCTGCCTCCTTATGCTTATCAATGATGCCCTAAGAGAAACTTCTCCTCGCTGGAAATATGTCGACGACTCCACCATTGGGATCAGTGTGAACAACTCGTTTCCCGACTCACCGCCCTCCAGGATTTATTGAACAGTCTCCAAAACTGGGCCACCAACAACCATACCAAGACCATGGTTACGCACATCATCCTCTCCTCTGACATTGTGCTAACCCCTTCCATTACTCTAGGCCCCATCACACTCAAGGTTGTGGACTCCACCAAGCTCATCGGCATCACTATAGATAACAAACTAAATTGGAAAATCCATACTAAACCTGCCTAAACCTCACCTTAAGTCATAAATAAACATAACTAAACCTCACCTTAAGCCATACATAAACCTACCTAAACCCCAGCAATAAACCATACATAAACCTACCTAAACCCCAGCAATAAACCAAGCAGTAGAAGTTACATGGCACTAGCAAAGGTTATGGTGGATAAAGAACCAATCACCTCTCGCTGTGCCCGCGAAGGAGTGGATTAAGCTCTTGAGCTTCGTCCAACAAAAACAACAACAAGATATACCATAATAAAAAGAAAATAGAACAAAGGGAGAGAGGAAAAATAAATAGGATTACTGGTCCAATTTTTGCACCCCATTTTACCAGGTGACGAACGAGTTTCCTCTGAGAATACGACCATAGATACGTTCCTCAGTAGAAAATGTATATATTTTTTCTCTCTCTCTCTCTCTCTCTCTCTGACACTAAGATAACAAGTGGCGTCGAAATTGTACCCTGACTCTTCCTTAACTGTATGTCTTCCCTTAACATCACCAGTAGCTTCTACACACACACACACACACACACACACACAAACACACACACACACACACACACACACACACACACACACACACACACACACACACACACACACACACACACACACACATGTAACTTAACTGTAACTTCTTCTGAAGACTCACACTTGTTTAGGGAAGTTGCAGAATTGTTAAAAAAAACATACATCTATCATAGTTCACTTCTCTGAGATGGGAGGACGGATACAAATAATTATATGTACATATATATATATTTACACTTGTATCTACAGAGGAGACCGGTCCCTTGATCTAGGACTGAGGCGAGGGCAGTGTTAGAGATTCTAGTTCTGAGGTTATACTCAGAGTTAGTAGATCTGCTAGGACTGAAGGGGTGTCTCCTTCAAACACTCAGTGTTAGATTAGAACTGGGTGGTGTCCAGCTAAAGACTGCCTAGCTCTTCGAGGCGGACCTACCCTGGGGCTACCTAACAATGATGTCACGAAGGATGATGCATGGGTTCAAGCTTCTACCAGCTGGAAGGGTCGGTATGAATCAATTCCTTGGCATGAACACCTGAATCAGCGTCAGCAGCGTTAGTGAAATAGCTGTCTGGAAATTGATCTCATTGAGCCGTGAATCATCCTTAATTGACGTTGAAAATAGCTAAATAATCTGACTAATAATTTTCATCAACTACTTGGAAGTCTATTGGCGATAAGCAATGCATTTAGTCATCAAGTAAGAGTCATTAATTGAATAAGTAATGAGCTTAAAGGTGATATAGTCATATTGAGACAACTCTGGTGGACACATTGTCGCCACACCGTATATATGACTAAAACAGCAGGCTAAATAATTGCTCACTACATGCTTGCAATGAAAACATCTTTGACCCCTGCGGGTCAATGTAAAATGCATAATGAAAACTTATTCATCCATAGTGCATAATACTCTGGTTGCAATACTGGTTACAGACTAAACAAGTCTAAACTGCTTACACACACACACACACACACACACACACACACACACTGCCTCTCTGACAATACTCAAGCATTACTCAGCTCGATACAACATAATTAGATACAAACACAAAGAAACTTTCAGAATTAATTACGCACAGAGCATCGTAACTGATCATCCTGTACCTTCATAATTAATTAGACACATTCAGAATTAAACAAAGACTGCACTTCCCGTCCCATTTATGTGATCCTGACAAGAATCTTATCTCATATAATTATGTAGAAAAGTATCTCATGTGTATAGGGAGAGATCTGAGACCTTTCTGAGGATGAGAGGTAAACAAACCTGTCCCTCCTCCACCACCCACCTGGGGGTGGTGTGAGTCTCTGTTTTAACCTTGAGTTGGCGGCTATAGCAGTATCGTATAGTGTTATTGGTAATTTTGTTTTTTCAAACAACCTCACCTAACCTAACCTAACAACTTAATCTAACAAGCTAACCTAACCTAACAATTTAATCTAACAAGCTAACCTAACCTAACCTAACATAGCCAAACCTAAGCTAATCTAACCTAACCTAACCTAATTTATCTAACTTAACCTAACCGAATCTAACGACACCTAACATGAGGTAACCTATCATGGCAGTATTTAACATTTCACATTAGTCTAACTTACCTTAACTTAGGTATACCTAACCTAACCTAACTTAACCTAATATTAATAATTCAGTGATACAAAATACTGTATTGATATTTAGAACCAACCAAACTAATTTTCTTTTATCTAACATCCATAAATAATACAAGAATCTACATTGGAAAAATAAAATAAATTTAGGATTTTTTTTTTTTTTAGATATATAAACTTCTTCAAAGAGTAACGCTGGAGGAAAGTTTTGACTCACCGTAAGGAGAAAGAGGTCATCTTCCGTTCAGCTCCTTGGGGATAATGTACAGTATTTAAATAAACTTCCTTTAACGCTAACTTATTTATTTATTTATTTATTTATTTTACGGGGAATAGCCCACCCGGGCACAGGTAATCGACCCATAACAAGGCCTAGGAGGCGAAGAAATAAGAGTAAAAAGAAATTAAAAACAGAAAAGAAAAAGAATATATTAATCTACACCACGAAGCTGTTTTTCCGGCATGGATAACCATCTTTTTGAAGTGAGACAGATTGTATGAGTATAGAAACATAGAAGAAGGCAGAGCATTAAACAGTTTTGCTGTGTGAGGAAAGAAGGATGTACTATAACACTGGGCTGCATTTGAAAAAAAAATTCATGAGGTGCTGGGTTTCGTAGCTGATTCTTTATGTATTTTGCGTGCTGATTCCAAAAATGCCATTCATTTTGCCCAATCAGGTCAGATTTTTATGCTATGGGAATTAGGAAAAAATCGAAATTCTTAAATATGATGTCAAAATTTTTATGCAAAATATATCATAAGAAATGTAACCACAACACATAGGACCAAAATATGTCAACTACATAGATGCCTTTACAGTTAGACATGCATAAATGGCTGTCGCAGAGAATTTCTTTGGTGGTTGGTGTCTGGGGCGTCCCGTTTCAGACACCAACAGTAGTCGGCGAGCATGTTGATATCCCAGCGACCCTGGTACCGCTCCTCCATTACACGGATATCTTGATGGAAGCGTTCTCCTTGTTCCTCACTCACATCACCACAGTTCTCTGGAAAGTAGTCCAAGTGGGAGCTGAGGAAGTGCATCTTGATGGACATGCGTGCACCAAGAACTTTGTAGCTCAGAAGTAGGTCCTCAACAACTCGTTCATACTCTGGACTTCTGTAGTTGCCAAGAAAATTGGAGACAATAGACTTAAAGGCATGCCAGGCTTTCTTCTCATTTACATCCATGCTGCAATCAAACTTGGGATCTTTGAAAAGCTCTCTGATCTGAGGGCCATCAAAAATTCCTGCATTCAGCTTTGCCTCACTGACTTTTGGAAATTTTTCTTTCAGAAAATTGAAAGCCTGGCTTTTTTTGTCCAGTGCCTTTACAAAGTTTTTGAACAGACCGAGCTTGATGTGCAGTGGCGGAAGAAGAATGTTCTGCGGATTCACCAGAGCATGGGCAACAACATTGTGAGAACCTGGAGTAAGTCCACTTCTTGCAGGCCAGTCACATTGCATGTAGTGCTGCTTGTCTGCTCGACTATCCCACAGACAGAGGAAACATGGAAACTTGGTGTAACCACCTTGTAGGCCCAGCACCATGGACACAACCTGTGGAAAAACAGATTAAAAATATGTTTAGCTGAATAGTTTTATTATTAAAAAATATTAACACTTCATAATATGACAGTATGTCGGCAGACATAATTACCTATTAGAAAAACTGTCAACAAAATATCAATTTTTGAAAGCAACTGTTTTTGGTGTATTAAATTACTTTCAAGTCTCCACAGATCTTCCAATTGTGGTCTTTATACTTCAGAGCAGTTAACAGATACTCCATGTTGTTGTAGTTCTCATCCATCTGCACTGAATGCCCCACCGGAACAGACGCGACCTGGTTTCCATTGAACAACAACACAGCTTTCAAGCTTCTTTTTGATGAGTCAATGAAGAGCCGCCACTCTGATATATTGTATGATATTCCCATAGCTGCAATGAGTTCACTGATATTGTTGCAATACACCAATGAAGTTTCCTTGTCAAAACTGAAGAACTTGCGAAATTCCTTGTCACGGTTACGGTACCAGGCAAATGTTGTTCCTGGTGCTAAGACATTGTGTTCGCAAAGCCGTGATCCTAGTAGTTGAGCTGACTCCTTAGACAAGCACAAGTCTCTTGTTAAATCATTCAACTCAGCTTGACTGAAGGGTATGGGCTCTTTTGCAGAAGCTGTGGGCAAGTATGTACTAGAAGCGTCAGTCTCTTCTATGTCTTCATCGATATCATGATCGTCATCGAGTATCATGTCCCTATAGTTTTCTGGTGGAGTTGGAATTGGTATTCCTGGTCCGTGAGGAACTGGTTTGATGGCTGAGGGTACATCTGGATACTTAACATGATGTTTGTTCTTCCTGTTTATACCTGAAATGTGAACGAAAGATTTAGTATCAAGATAGCATAACATATTAACTTACAGATATATTTAAGAATGCATGAACATACTGCATTTGATATATTAGTATTGATGTATTAGTATAACTCACCCTGAAGGTTTGTCATGCAGAAGTAACAGTCCGTGGTATGATCTCTGCCTTCCCTCCATACCATAGGAATGCCAAATGGTAGACGTTGAATCTTCTTGTTGCTCCAGCGCCGCAGATTTTCAACACATGTTTTGCAGCACATGTGAGGGGCAAAAGCTTTATCTTGGTCTCCAAGTTTCATTCCAAAGTATGCATGATATAAGTTTTTCACTAGGGGAGTAATGGTGCACTGTCGGTCTGTCATTGTTACACAACCGCACACATAGCAAAACCTGTTCGGGTCGTTCTTGCACTTCCGATTCATGATTAAATGTACAACTCTGTAAGAAGAAAAAACAGGTGTGTATATGATTAGAAATATGCGTGTGTGTGTGTGTAGAGAGAGAGAGAGAGAGAGAGACGCACACACTCCCACTTTCTTGAAGTCTCGAGAGACACTGACTGAGGGTCTAGACTTTAGAGGCACATCGGGGTGGTTGCTAGTACATGCCATGTACCACCAGATGAAAAAGAAATTTAATTGTGAAAAAATATATGTAAAAAAACACGGACATATACTCTTTTCCTTTGCGTCACGGCGGACATTTAAATGGCCGGCGAGCACGTGGGTGTATTTAAATGCATCGTAAGGGCATTAAAACTGACCGAAATCTTTTCTGTGAGGCTTGCCAATGTCTCGGATGATTTTTTTAATGAACGAATATGAGGACCCCATTTTGAGCGAAAAATGCCAATATTTTACCTGAATCTCCGCTTAAAATGCTATAGCACAAAATTCTGACCTGATTGAGCAAAATGGATAACATTTTTGAGATCAGCATGCAAAATACACCCAGAAAAGCTTAATAATACACAAACCTCAAAAACTATGCAGGGCAGTGTAATGGGTTATTCTAGTGTGACCAACATCCACAGAGAAACGGTGGGCACCGTGGGCAAGACGAGCGTCACGAGCCCACGGTCTTGCCGGCGGTACACAGGATGCCTAATCCACTGAACATTGCTCGTTTACCTGTAAAAGAGAGAGAGAGTGAAGCAACATTGCGGCGAAAAGAAAGGGAAGAAGGTTTATCAACTAAAGGAGGAGACTCAAAAAGACACAAAGCCCTTGATTCCACCCTTTCTAACAGTTGGACAGAAGAAGAGCCACCCCAGATATGAGAGCAGTACTCCAAGTAAGAACAAATGAATCCCTGATAAACTTGAAGCAACTGCTCAGAAGTGAAGTAGCTACAGCATCTGTACAGCATTCTCAGCTTTCGGGAGTCAGCTTCAGCATTGTTGTGGATGTTTGACTTCCATGACATATTAGAGGAAATGATGAGGCCTAGCAAATCTATTTTAGAATTTGGCAGAATGACTGCGTCCTGAAATGTGATTGGTGGGAGATCATCTACTTTGGAAAGTGTAATTGGTAAATACTGAGCTTTATTACTATTGAATTTAACCAAGTTTCTGCCTCCTCATTCGGAGATGCTGCACAGATCCGCATTGATAGATGAAATGATATCAGTTCTAGAAACAGATCTAGTTTGGGAATTAGAGGGAGGGAAAAATGTGAAGAAGAGTGAAGAGTAGAATCATCAGCGTAAGAATGGATAGAATTAGTCGTAGTGTGAAGTAAATCATTGATAAAAATAATGAAGAGAGTCGATGAAAGAACAGAACCCTGTGGGACACCACCATTGGTAGAGAAAGAGCGAGAGATCGATCCCTCGACAACAACTGCCATGGATCGGATCTCAAGGAAGCTAGAAATTAGAGAACAAATTGGAGGGACGGGGGAATTGTTTTTTTTTTTTTTTTTTAGCCTTGGTACTGATGGTGGCAATTTTGGTGTACCCAGGAAGAGGGACAGTAGGGGAAGGGCCGGAGGAGGGAAGGAAAGCTGTGGGGAGAAAGAGGGGAGGGAAAAAAGGGGTTGGGGAGGGGCCGGGAGGAGAGGGAAGGGAGAGGAAAGAAAGGGTGGTAGATGATATGGTGAAGAAGGAGGGGTAGGGAGGTCAGGAGAGGAGGAGGGAGGAAGGGGTGAGGAGGGAGAAAAGGAGAGCCAGGAGGAGGGAGAAAGGGAAGAGCGGAAAAATAAGATTGAGGTTGAGGGAAGAGGGATTGAAGGGGAAGGAGGAAGAAAGGTGAGCGGAGGGAGGGAGAGAGGAGGGTGATAATGGCGAAGTTCTGTGAGAGAGAGAGAGATAAAAGGCAAGAGGTGTTATAGTGGTCAATGAGAATACTGGAGGAGAAGAGTAAGGATGATTGGGGGGGACGAAAGACGAAAAAGGGAAGAGGGGGAATGGATTAGGGTAGGGAGAAAGGAAAAAGAAATGGAAGGAAAAGGGGAGAGTAAAGAGAGATGGGTGGAAGAGAGAGATGAAAGGAAGAAGGAGGTGAGAGAAATGATGGAAATAAAGGGAAGAAGGAAAAGGAGAAAGAGGAGTTAGAAAGTGTGGGAAGGAAAGAGAAGATATTAGGATATAGAAGGAGGAAAAGAAAGAAGAGCTGGAGATAAAATGAGGAAGAGAACGCGGGAGAGAGGGTAAGGTAACGCCGTGTCCTCACTAGACAACAGCCCACTTGAGTCTCCATAACGATGACGTGTTGTTGAAGTTAAGTGAAAATTGGACATTCTCGACGCCTTGAGTATGTCTCTTGTGTCGTGTGGTGCTGTGCTTGTTATCGCGGCTGCTGTTACGGCTGTGATTGTCTCTGCTGTGTTGTTGATGTTGCTGTTGTGATTATCTGCTGTGTTGAGGCTGTTCCTTTTCTTGAGTGTGTCGGTTCTTCTTTTACTCCTGTAACTTTTTTATTTATTTTCTTTTGTATTCATATTATCTTTATTTATTCGAATCTTAATCGTTAGTCTTATTTATTATTTGTAAAGTAAAGACAATTAATACATAAATACAGAGAAAGAAATGAATGTTACTTTGAATGAAGATAGAATGATGGAAATGGAATGTTTTGGATAACTGGGAATGGATGTGAGAGGGTGAGTGAGAAGAAGAAGAAGAAGAAGAAGAAGAAGAAGAAGAAGAAGAAGAAGAAGAAGAAGAAGAAGACGAAGAAGTTAATGTAATAATACGATAACTCTCATTCATAATAATCAAGACAGAAAGACACACAGACAAACATGCACAATACAATTATTATGCACAATAAAATAATCAAGACTCTTAAACTATGAAATGTATTTTTTACGCAAGACGAAAAAAAAAAAAAAAAAAAAAAAATATATATATATACATATATATATATATATATATATATATATATATATATATATATATATATATATATATATATATATATATATATATATATATATATATATATATATATATATATATATATATATATATATATATATATATATATATATATATATATATATATATATATATATATATATATATATATATATATATTTATTTATTTATTTATTTATTTTCTTTCATCTTTTCATCTTTTTCCTTCACCTTTGACCTTCTACTATGACAGCCATTAATGGTTCTTCACAGACTGAGGACAATACTCGCTTAAATATTACCTACAGTTGAGTGCTTTTAAATGGAGCTATCGTGTGGAATGATATTACGGTGTATGTATGTATGTATGTATGTATGTATGTATGTATGTATGTATGTATGTATGTATGTATGTATGTATTTTTAAGAGGGAGGGATAGTGGTTAAGAGAATTGTGTATATGTATATTAATATGTGATTATATGTATTCGTCATTAAGCAGTGAAACGTAAACATAATCACTCAACAACTCCAAAACTCTCACCATCAGCCAAGTTTTCCAGTTACAACCACCTCCTCCTCCTCTTCCTCCTCCTCCTCCTCCTCCTCTTCTTCTTCTTCCTCCTCCTCCTCCCCTCCCCTCCTTCTTCTTCTTCCTCCTCCTCCCTCCCCCCTTCTTCTTCCTCCTCCCCTCCTCCTCCTCCCTAGTCCTCCTACCCCCTTCCTCCTCCTCCTCCTCCTCCTCTTCTTCTTCTTCCTCCTCCTCCTCCCTCCCCTCCTTCTTCTTCCTCCTCCTCTCCTCCTCCTCCTCCTCCTCCTCCTCCTCCTCCTCCCTCCTCCCCTCCTCCTCCTCCTCCCCTCCTCCTCCTCCCCCTTCCTCCCCTCACCTCCTCCTCCCTATCTCCTGCTCTCCCCCTCCCTGCTCTTCTTCCCTCCTGCTTTCCCCCCTCCTTCTCTCTTTCCTCTCTTCTCCCTCCCTTTCTGTCTCCTACCCAGTGTAACCTAACCTAACCTAAGCCAAAATACCTACCTATACTTCACCTAAAATCA